>NW_024962264.1:41565856-41575956 GCF_019238085.1 Lagopus leucura
AGTGATCTCAAGTATTCAATAATTTTTTATTTATTTATTTTATCCCATTTCCCCCAGAGAAACAAAAACTTCTGAAAGCTACTCAGGACCAGCCATCTCTCAGCAGGATAACTAGTAGCATCATCCCACAAATTCCTTTTCACTTCTTCCTAATGCCATTGTAAAGGATAGGATCAGTGCTAAGAATACTTTATTTCCTTCTTTGTGAACTGAAGTTCCATTTTTTAACTTATGGAGAAAGCAGATATTAAACTGGTATTAAAAAAAAAAAAAATCCCTATGCAAATCTAGGCCCTCATGAATGCTTCACAAAGAGTGTAAAAAGGGCCTTAAGAGTAGATGGACAATCAGATTCATGTGATTGTCAAATATGAACTTAGAACAATAGAAGATACAGTTTAGAAGGTTTCTCTAGAGCACTGTATTATGAGGAAAAAAAAAAAAAAAAAAAAAAAGAAACCTCTCCTTCAGCCTTCTGATTAAGTATAAAATCCCAGCCTTCATTAAAAGATTAAATTTCTTGTTGTAAAGAAAACACTGAAAATGAGTCCCATGAACAATGGGGTTAAAAAAACAGAGAACAGTGTACTTAATAAATATTTTCTACATACTAATGATTTCTGAAGAATTAACTCCTGATTTACAGTATTTGTGGTTCTCAGCACTGCTGCCATTCTTGGATAGTAATGCTATTATAATTTGTTGCAGAAAAGAAATAATCAGAGAAGCTATATAACAGCATAGTACAAAATGTAGCAAAATATACAACAGCATACAGACGACAACAACAAACAGATGACAGCATATAAATATATTCATGGCAACCACTCTTTCTTGATCCTCTGTGTAACTACATCCCTGGTGTCCCAGGCAGCTCCTTAAAACTAATATGATGAAAATCCTTCCCAGTCCAGATAATTTATTTTTCATGTCTCTCAGTCAGTTTTCCCAGAGTTTCTTTTTCCCAAAAGTTTCTCAGTCATGAGGCAGGAGAACAAACACTTGGTCTCATACACTGGCTAATGTATATCCTGAAGAAGATTGTATTAAACACAAATCTGAATATGTACAGATAATGGCCAACACAAAACAGAGGAATATTAGACCTGGCAGAAAACTGCAGGGCTTGAGAAGAAGGAGGGCAAAAGTTCGTTTGGCCTAGAGAGAGTCACTGATCTCTTCTGTTTCCTGAAAGTCTCTTGTCTTAACTTCTGAAAACTTAAGACTTCATACGCTAATACAGACTACAGTTTCATGGACAATTAAGTTAAAAGCTTGCTTTTTCTTAGAGCTTGTTTAGTACAGGTATGCTTTGGTTGGTTGTGAAGAGACAATGGAAACATGAAACAGTTTAAGGGTACTGTTACTCATTTACAGCTTCTTTCATTAAGTTAGGATTTAGTGCTGTCTTTTATTCCTTGTACTTTTCCTTGTCTTTTTTTTTTTTTTTTTTTTTTTTTTTTTTTTAATAGTAATTAATGCTTCCAAAATATAATTGGTCTAGATGTGCATACTGCAGTTTGGCATTGGCTCATTTGTTCTACAAGCTTTTAATTATTCTTGCCTTTAACTATACAGCACTTCTCTATTATTTATTTATTTATTTAGCATCTTCACTCCTAAAAATGGAACTAATGACTTTCCATTGACTCTTCCTACTGTCTGGATTAGCACTAGTCAGAGTAAATTGGATTATAAATGTGAGAAGCCTCTTTATCTTCCTATGTTAATGCCTTAAAAACACGTATTTTGTCTTCTTCTCAAGATGTGGCATATGCTGTTTTTTTAATAAAATACTAAAATAAAAATATCAGACAGTAAAATAAGATCAGTACCACTATTTCCAAAAGGCATTAATGTATTTTTCTGTAATAAAAATAGACAATGACATGACTGCCACAGAAAAGAGAAAAGAAGAAACACAAGAGGTATTTCAACAAACTGTTGTGGTTAGCATTCTTCCAAGAGGAAATGCAAGGTAATGCAAATAATATGGCATGGAGTTTCCACTGGGGCATGCTAACAGAAATAACAGATACGGTGAATCTGGTCTGCACACAATATTTGCATGCAGAGTATAAATAATCAGACTCCTTTGTGTTCTTTCCTAAGCTTGAATACCAGACTGTGTTCATCAAAGGAGGTATTTAACCTATGCCTGAGCTAGTGTTTTGAAATCACCTGACATTCACAACTTTGCAAGTTTTCAGTATATAAATCTGGTGAGAGACAGCTGCTTTGATCATTTTTCATGCAGGTATTGGTAGGAAAAACAACTAACCCCAGGAGAATGTACCTGCTTGGACAGAGGTTGCAAAGGTGATCCGTGGTACAGCAAGGAAGTAAAGCTCAATGATATCTGCAGCAGTTTTCTTCTTTGAAATGCACAGGTACTCATTTAGCCAAATAATTACTCCAAGATAATTTATTTTTACTGTTAACTGGATAGCTGCTCAAAGCACCTGACATATCACAGAAAAAAAAAGTCAACTATCATTTTGTAATGACTTATAAGTGCTGCTTTTCATGGAATAAATAAATCAATCAACATGCAAACAAAACCCACCTGGCCTTCAGCTCCCAGACAGAACATGTCAGGAATCCCAGTCTCATCACACAGTGGAATTTTCTAATGTTATACTTGGCAATGCTAAGGGAGCTTAATGCAGTGGAGGTAATCTGCATGCTAGCCAAACTGTTCTTCAATGCATCAGCAGCTGACACAGTTCACTCTGCTGGAGTGTAGTTTTAAAATACCATCAATTAAAATCGGGAGGGGGACAGGATGACAGAACTTAATTACTCTCAAGTTTTGCTATGCTTCTGACACACAGAATAAGGTTTTTTGAGCTGCAGGAGGCAAGGCTTTGTTTGTTAAATGACCTTTTGGAAGAAATTCAGTTTGCAAAGCAAGGAAACATTAATTTTTGAAAGATATAAGGGCCCTAGGGACTTTGAAACAAAGATAAGTGAAGTCTAAGCCATCAGAAAAGAAGTTTGGGGTCAACAGGTTTAGGTTCAGATATGTCCGGTGTTTTGGTACCACTTACTATTGCTTTGTGGCTTTTAGGGGAAAGGAAAAATTAAGCATATTTTATACTAATTTCAAATAAAAACCCCATGATAAATAATCTGAAGTTTTCTGCTAGCATTCTGCTCTGTCCAGTGACTAATTATTTCTGCATAGGTTTTGTGCAGTCACTAAATTTATTTCTAATGTTAACATTTCTATGAAAGAGTACATTAAATGTTCTGGTGCTGTATATCACCAAGAGATAGTAGTTCTGCAATTTAAATAACTCTAGCTAGAATGTCTTTGCTTAAATAGATTGTGTTTCTGTGCCATTTTATTTCATTGACTGAAAAATCCACACTAATTTCTAAGCTGCTTGGGAACTAATTAATTTTAAATCTGTTTAACTGTTATACGAGTTAAAGTAATCATCTGTTGAAAGTAATTGCAGTAGAAAATTTTTAATTTACAGTTCCAGAGCAACACCTACATTTTACCATCACCAAAATATATTTCCTATTAACACACATAATCTCAGTTTCCACTAGCTGAAAAATGTATGAAAGTAGAAATGAAGCATGCAAAACCAAAAAGAGAGAAAAGTTGAATGCAGGAAAATTTAATTGACAGTACTTTAATGTAGAACTTTGGTGTCATGGGAACTATAACACAATAAAGCAATAGTCCACTGAGCTGCTGTGCTGACAGAATTTTTTAAGAACTAGTCTTTACATCAATGTATTCCTTTTGGTAGTGTTTTGTGAAATTGCATACTTTATTATGGCTTCTCTTCTGCTAAGCGATGAAAAATAGAATCTACGAATAAATCTCCTTCAGCTGAAAAACACCTAGTTACTTTTCCACTTACTAACTACCAACCTCTAATGTCTTTTAGATATATGGGCATGGCAGACAGGGAAAAATACAATGATTGAGAGTTTTACAATGGTAACTTTGAATATTAACCTTGGGAATGAAAAGAATAGTATCAGCTGCTTATGAAATATTAGGAGCAGAACCCGGGTGGCCATACCAAAACATAGAGTTAAAAACCTATTGTAAAGTTATCTGTTTAAAAATATCCTAAAGTTGGGGGCACAGTAAGGAGAACTGAATAGAGAATAGTTGAGATACCCCCTTACTTCTTCTAAATAGGTCTCAAGAAATGAAGCAATTGAGAAGCCTATTAACGAAAAACACTTGTGTCAGCTTGTGATGATGTGCTCCTCCCATCCTCTTCTTCTCCCAGCTTCCTCCTTTGGCCTGGTCTTGTACAGAAAGACAATGACCTAAGATACTTGCTAAAGCAAAAGAGTAAACACAGATTTGTCTCAGTCTATGAAGGCTAATAGAACTGATAGCAGACTCCTGATTTAACAACTGAGGGCCAAGTGAGCATGTGCCTAAAACCTGTGAGTCAATCACCTTACCCCATAAACAGTGACCCTTAGCTGGAGGGCCCCTTGAACTCTCCTATGGGATACTATGTTGTATGACATGATCTCCCTTAAAGTAGAAATGTGTCTTGAGATTATGTTTGTACAGAGATCTCTCACACCTTGACATCAAGATGCGTTCACAGCGCATGTAATTGGTGACCAATTGCCTCCTGTATGAGACCTTACCCTCCATGCAGTAAATTATCAAGTGTATCCTACAGTCTCAAAACTTGTTAGGTCTCTTTCTTAGTTACAATTAAGCTTTTTTTAATCCATTTTTTGTACCAATAAATACTTAGTAGTATTTAGGATGAGTATTTATTTAGGAACTCTTACGAGTTCAGTGTAATGTAATGTATTTATCTGTGATGCAACCGAAACAAATTTAAAAGATATTGTGAAATACTGTCATTAAAATTGATATTTATTCTTTTTTAATTAGAAAAAGAGAGTTTTATGCATAAGTCTATCTTTTGATGCTTGTAGAGAGACCTTTAAATAAATGGTTTAGCCCTGCAGAAGCTATTACAGTCAAGCTTTAGCCCTGTTAGAAATGATTTTACAATGAAATTGCTGATGCTACCTGAGTTATAGTCAAACAAATTACTTCTGTCTTTCTGTAATGAATAAAACTCAGCATCAGGGAACTTTCCTTTCACACAGGTAGTAAAAAATCTTGAACTCCTATTTTTAATCATTTTTTCATCTATCTTTCTTCTTCTCTTTTTGCAAAATATTTGCATAACTCTATGTCCTGTTTCTCATAAGGTGTACGACAGTCCTGTGACATTTCAGCTACATAGTAGTACATTGTCTAAGATCTGTCTGGTTATTATCTCTGCCACCCGAGTACTCAAAGCATTACTCTCTTTCTGCATGTCAAGTGCATAGTCACTATCTTAGGCTCACGCACGCTAGTTATCTACATTCACAAAATATACTGAGTTCCAGTAGGATGAAAACAGCCTGAACAATGGGAAATTAGTCTGTATTCTTCTTAAATGCTTGATCAAATTCATTTTGGAAAGGCCTGAAGCAGTTTGTGTATCACATAACGAACAGATGGGGTTGACTGTGTTCTGTACGATTAAGATAGGGAAACAAAGCATCATTTTTTTCTGTTATTTTAGATGAAAGACGAGAAGTTCAATTTGAAAAAAGCTCTTATGATCTGTTCATAACCTGGTCCTTGCCATATTGCAGCTTATTTACAAGGTCTTTGAGTTTAATAGGGAAAACTTATGTGACTGTCTCTTTAAAGAAGTTATTAAAAGTGGACCTTATAGGAGCAGTTCATACAGTAGCAAAGTTAATTGAAATAAAACTGAAGAGTCAGCATATAATAAAACTGTGTAGGGTAAATTGCAGTATTTTAACCATTTTGTCATGAAATTTTGAAAGCAAATGTTATGCTAGGAGTAAGCCACTTTCCGGAGACTGATAAGGTCAATTAATTCCCAGCATCATTGGTGAAACTGCACTCATGCCAGTGAGAAGAATATTTTTAAGGACTAAAATATAATCTTCATTTGGAGTGTTTGTAATACCTTACCACCCATTTTCTTATGAATTTAGTATCAACATAATTTCTAATAGGCCCTCTGAGAGTACAGCCTAATGTGTGGAACTAATGTGATTACTTTGAATCATTTGTTCTGTAATACAATCACAGTTAAAAGGATTCTTGTGGTATCTTCTTATCTTACCTTCCCAGAGGAAAGTAATGGCAATCAAAGTATTTACATGTATTATGTATGTTATGTATATTATATATTATATGTATCAAAGTATTTACTTTGAGGGCAGAATGTTAATCTCATTGAAGCTCAGTGAAGTGAGATCCAAAGCAAGTTTTCAGTCTATTCCAAAATATGACGATTAGAGGCACAAAATAAGTCTCTATCTGAAGGCATTAGGGGCTCACAACTGTTTCTATGTGAAGTTTTGGCCCAACCTGGATAAATTCAGTGTGACATTTCACCTGCCTAGGATCACGTGGGAGGAGGCACGTTCCCTGACCTGGACAGTGATAGTCAGTGATGATTGATTTTAGAAGTAAAAGCTCTTGGATACAAGACCTAATATAGTTGATCTTTTGGTTTGTTTGTTTGTGTTTGGCCCAGCTGAAGCAAATTTACCTCATCAACAGTCTGAGTATCACTGAACTTGGCAAAGGCAAAAACTAAAGAAGATAAAGGTGTTTTTCATGATTCAGCAATTTTTAATCTAAAATTCATATT
The DNA here is from genome assembly GCF_019238085.1 of Lagopus leucura. Classification (NCBI taxonomy): domain Eukaryota; kingdom Metazoa; phylum Chordata; class Aves; order Galliformes; family Phasianidae; genus Lagopus; species Lagopus leucura. The sequence continues at coordinate 41,572,549 of NW_024962264.1, forward strand.
CTGAGATTACCAGAAACCGAAAGAAATGGTTTGGGCACATTTTGTGGTCTTTCATTTTCAGCTGATGTAGAGTACTTCGTCGACATGTTGTTCCTTTTTAATAGTTTTATTTTTTTGTCCTGCCTCTGATATGTGGAACTTCTCTTGAAATGTGACTCATCTTAAAAAAAAAAAAAAAAAAAAAAAAAAAAAAAAAAAAGTTTAGGTAGATAGGCATTCGTTTATGTTTTTTATAATAACTTTGTATTTTAGTCCAGTGTCTTGCTTAGCTCTTCTTAATGTGCCACACTTGTGTGACTACCTAATACTGCTGAACTAAGACTGCAGCAGCATCTTGCGTGAAACCAGATTTCCTTTATAACATTAGAGATGGTCCCAGAGGCAAATATCAGAAACCTGCAAAGATAAGAATCAAAACTGACAAACTCTCATTGACAAACTTCCTTCCATTTGTTCATCTGTTTCATTAAATAGCAAATTTAATATCTACATCCTTGCATATGACAAACCACTGAAGTCTTTCACCATGAAAATTAATGCTGCTTAAAATTAAACTAGCCTTTGGGTTTCATTTAAAAATTAACAGTGTAATCTTTTTATGCTACATTGCAAAGCCTAAATGAATCCTAGATATTGCAAATCATGAGACACGGGAGTGTGTCTGAGGGGACAAATACAGCTCATGCAGCAAAGTGTTAATTAATGTACTCAGTGTTCAGAAATCACAGATTTACTCTTTTTATTTCTGCTGCACAATGAATAAAAACTGCGGAAGAGTAATGTGATAGTAGAAATCAGTCTTTCCACATATTGCTTGTTTAGATTCTCTAAAACTAAATGTTAAGAAATAAGTTCCCCGGTGCAAACGTATAACTAATTTCTATAACTGACCACATTAAAGCGGGATAAGTAGTAAATCCAGTGAAATCTCATTTGAGCCCCTATAAGCAACTACTTCGGGAAGCCAACGCATGTTGATGAGGTTGAAAAGGTGTATCTACTGAAAGTACATTGTTGTCATCAAGTTGTTGGCAACCAGTTCTCTGAAGTCTACAGTATAAACACTTCAAAAACAGAATACAAAAAGAGTGGGATGTAGCTATCACTACAAAAATAAATAAATAAATAAATAAATAAATGTGTGAAATTCTGTTACATTTCTAATTAAGCATTTCTAATTTCAGCATTTCTCACACGTAGCAGCTAATCATATGTTTTTAATCCACTATTAATAGCCCACTTTACATTTTATTTCAGAAATAGATATCGTTATGAAATAAACACAAAAATCCCTCACCACTACTTTAAATGTGTTTCATTTAAATTCTGTTCTTGAGGATTTTGCTTTGAAGGTACCTCTTTCTTCTCGTTTCTTATGTGTAAGAGTGAGTAAAAGCAGTATTCCATGTTCTAGGTCACTGTCTCTATGCTTGCAAATATGAGCTGGAATTCACTGAGTTAAACTGTTAAATTGCTCCTCATGGACATCCAGGTTGGTGGAAGAAAATGTAACCAAGCATCAAAGAGGTTTTCTACCTGACTGCAGAATGACTAAGATTTAATAGCAGTAGTAATATAGAAACCTTGCCAAAGTAATTTTTATCTGGATGGTATCTCATTCACAAGCTTAGTATAGACACTTGGTTAACATTTTCACATGGAAACAATGATTTCCCCTGTGAATTAGACCTGTTTACAGTGAAAATCCCATCTTTCTGGAATATATATATGTGCATTATGATTTGAAATCATTATCTATACTGCCTTAACAGACGCCTGGGGCTTCTGAGGAAGATGAATAGCTCACATTCTTTAGCCACAGATGCAAGTGTGTAGTTGCTGCAATTCTAGATAGTAAATGGAGCCTTTGTTTAAATGAGTAGTATAAGCAGGAACCGGATTGAATTTATGTAAGATACCTGCCTTCCTACTGAAGCATCCCAGTGAGCATCTGTGTGGGAGGAGAATTTAACTTCTAAATGGCTCTAAAGCTCAAGTAGAAATTCAGATGCCACTTACAAGATCCAAATTTCACTACTGAAACTTCATACCTACATTGGGTAATATCACCTGAAACTATTTTTAGGGTTCCATTCTTGAGATATTTCTATTTCCAAAAGTAAAAAAATAAAACACCAAAACACTAGTCTGATTGCAGTAGTATATTGGAAAGATACTGTCAAAGTGCATCCTTTCTTCTATGTTTTGATTATCCTGGAAAGAGACAATCAGTTCAAAGTACAGAGAGAATCCACAAAAAAAAAAAAAAAAAAAAAAAAAAAAAAAATCTAGTATGGAAGGGAGGGAAAATTCAAAACAATCCTAGTAAATTCGTGCACAATGTGTACACCTGAAGAAGGTGATCCATCAAGACTGTACAGAAGTGGAGAACATGAATGTTTGTCTGTAGGAAAAGATGGAGGGGTATAACTCATCTTCTATTTTTAGTGAGTTAGGAGCTCAGAGTAAATTTGGGGGTTACTAAATCCTGACTGCATTTTTTAGTATTTGAGTCCAATAATTATAAGATTTGAATGATGACTAGATAAACTATACTGAGAACAGGGTCTAGAAATTATTCTATACACTGCTGGCCTGCCAAAAGCATGCTTTGATCAAAAGTGGTAAATGAAAATACTTGAACATTATCTCCATTTCTAAGGTCATTTACATGAAAATAAAACTGACAGGGTGATTTTTATTTTTATTTTATTTTATTTTATTTTCTGTGAGTACAGTCAGGACATCAAATCTGCAAATGCTTAATTTCATGTATGGAATATTGCTATGTACAAAAGTGTATACTGGACCTTTTGATGTTTTGCCTTTTCAGAAAAACTCTTGAAAACAGTGAATTAATCAATGAAGTGAAGTGGAAAATACTATGTCATGGTGTGCTTCAATAGCAAGAAATAACAAAAGCTTATGAACACAATGGATTTATCTTAATGTGATGGAAGAAAATGTAGTTTTTCTCAGCTTATAAATCAGGCTTCTCTGTCCTTCTCAGAATGAAGGTTTATTTTGATTTATGTTCAATCAGAATAAAATGCTCTGTCTTGTGGAAGAATATAGACAGGAAAGGTTTTTAATCTCCTAATTAAACTCCTATGCCAACTTATCTCTCTAAGGTGTTCACCTTCAGCTTCTGAGAGAATGAAACTCCTGGAGAATGAGAGGTACTCCACTGTTACTCAAGTAAACCCATCAGATATAGACAGTATTATGGGAAACATGACTGATTCACAGCTCTTCTTCATGAGAGACATGCATTTTACTTTTCTCCTTTACTTAATCTTAAGTTTCATTTTTAATTTTTTTTCCATTTAGTGGAAATACTCCCATACTTTTTTTTGTTTGTTTGCTTTTTTGGTTTTTTTTTTTTTTTTTTTTTTTTTTTTTTTTTTT
>NW_024962264.1:41576056-41698597 GCF_019238085.1 Lagopus leucura
TTTTTTTTTTTTTTTTTTTTTTTTTTTTTTGTTCTCTTCATTCAAAGTTTCTCCTTTATGCCTCTCCATACCAAGTAGCTTTGCCACTTAATGGACCTTTTTAAGCACAGTGAGGCTAGACTACCTTTGGAGCAAAGACTTGGTTAAGTCTTGTATAATAATACATTTTGTGTTGGCTTTGAACAAACTTGCTACAGCTAGCTGGAGGTAACTGCAAGCAGCACTATTGCAGGGCTGCTTGCTAAGGGGTTGGCTAGCCTCTCTGGTCTATTTTCTGGCAGATACATAGTTTCAGGGCTGCTCAGGTGCAGCTGTGAGAGCAGCAGCCATCAAATCTTTGCAGTAAAGGCCTTTTATGATCCTTTGACATTACTACTGCTGCACCATAGTTATAACTGTAATTTACACCCACTTTGTCCCTTTTTATGCTGCTAGTGTGCTATAAAGCTACCTTGATGTGAATAAGGATCAGTGAGAATGAGATTCCACATTTCTTTTCCTGCCCAGCCAGCCTGTAAGACCTCAGGTTTCTCTTCAGTTATCTTTCTTAAAAGTAGGTATGTGACCATTGCACTGCTCAGTGACCTAGGATATGTTTTATGTGACGGATTTGCTCTGCAAAGCTTGCAATCAAAATATAAGCAATTAGAGGCCATTTTATTTCCTGGAAGCAGTAAGGGCTCCTGCTGTCTGGTTTAGTACCAGCAGATGAAAATAAAGCTTTGAACAAATCACTGTAAGTCATTCAGACATATGTAGTCTTTTCATTTCCCACAGTACTTCCAAGTATACATGAAAATCTGTCTCACATGATATCAGCAGTCAGCCAAAGCTCTGGTCTTGGATTTCTTCATTCATAGTAGAAATCACTTATTTTTTAACAGAAGAAAAAGATTTAAAAAAAAAAAAAGCAAAAAAAAAAAGCAAAAAAATATTCTCTGAGCACATGTGACAGAAGAATTGTGGTAACATGGTACAGGCATTTTAATTATAGTGAGTTTTCACCTTCAGAGCTAGCCATTTCTGAGCCCAATTAACCAGTCCTATTGTACAGTCTGTACTATAAGTTATAAAGGCAATTAACATTTGTATCATAAATAAACAATTAAGGAATGTTTTATCTTTGGTTACACTTTTCCCATTCACCTTGCACTGCAGTTTCTGCTTAACAGGGATTTGCTCTTGTAAACACTTTCTATTTCAGTAGAATGTGCCTACTATTTCACATGCATTGCTTTATAAAATTGAAATTTTATAATTTCATAAAAATGAAAGTATACAAGGGTGACAGTTCATTGATGTAATGAGAAAAGTAAAGAAATTACAAGCATAACTCTTTATTAACTTTTGTAATTGTGTATGATTTAATTTTATGTAATACATGAATGACAAGAATGTTTTCTAGTTCTGTTTTGGAGTATCAATATTGTAACTGAGAACAATACCTGGTTCAGATTTGTGGGTTGACTTTGCCACATATCATTATTACTTAGTTGTTTTCCAGACCCTGAAATGCTACCATTCTTATTATTGACATTACTTTCTCCTTATTAGTATTTCTTACAACACTGCTGATTTTGTGTCTTTCCATAGAGTAGTTAATTTTTTTGGTACCAGATTTCTGGGTAAGAAGTAAAGTTCCTTACGAGTAATGATCTAGGGTCATTTTTATGACTCTGATAATGACTACCTCTTTGATAAAGGCCATAATTTCTTAATGAATATCTTTAAAATTTTTATAATTTATAGGTCCCACGGGTTATCATTATTACATCAGAAATTCATAGTAAAATGTAAAGTGTGGAATAATTTCAGCTATTAATGGAAATAGTTAATGACATATTAATGTCCTTAGCTAGTTAATGACTAGTTAATAATTAGTTTGTGACTCCTATTCAGGCAGTTAATGGTACTAGTTTCATAATGATGTCCCAGTAGTTAAAGTAAATCTACTGAGGTCAGTAATGTCCTTCACAGGTGCTAGGGTTAATCTGTAGACTTATCATTACAACACTGTTCTATAAAGATATGGATGAAATAGATGTAACCGGAAAGGAAAGAATAGCAGGGTTTTAAGATTCATAGATACTGAAAATAATTGCAACACAATCCAAAGTTGCAACTGTCCAAAGATAAAAATGACTTATAACTACTATTAGGTACAAGTCTCCATTAAATGTCTCACAAATGAAAGAGAAGTAAATAAGAAATATCTTCCTTGCAATTATTTCAGTGTTCATGAGTATGGTTTGCATAAATATTTTCTGGATTTTATTATTCCATGGGTATGAAATTGGAATCTCAACAACTATCTATAGTATCAAGCCATCCTTACCCAATCAGAAATTGAAATATATTTGAATACATATCTCAGAAATTCAATAATCCTCCATTAAATGCAGCCTGAATATTGAAATACATAATTCTTTCAAATAATAAATGCACTCTCCATTATTTTTATTGGTATTTATATGCAGCATGAAAAAGCCTAGTGTTATGCCAGCAAAGAACAGGATACAACTTCTAGGGAAAAAAAAAAACGTTCATTCAGGTAAGAAATGTTTCAAGTGGAAATAATCAATCTGACACAGAGAGCAGAAGTTGTCATCAGATGACACATGCTACCTAGTTTTACACCACGTTAAAGAAACTAGCCTCACAGTTTCCTATTGACAAAGTGTGCGCACAAACTGCCAATAAAATTAAATAAGTGAACATCTTAGTATATTTGTCCCCAGGAGAAAATCTTATTTCTTTCTGCAGTACTTATGTGATAAAAAAGTAGTCTGAAAAATGGCCAGAGACCCAGTGGACAGACAATATTTTCTATGGTATGCTACCATTGTAAATCACATCAGCTGCAGATTTCTGTGTATACTTATGCTTATTCTCTGAGCCATATACATCCTTGAAATGGCTTGTATTTTGAATGTAAATTGTTAAGTATGTGAATTTTAGCTCATGCAAATACGAAAAACTATTTCATAGCCATTATTCAAATCAACTGTAACACAGTTTTCATTGCTTGCCAAGTGCTTTCACAAACTTCTTCATAGGAAGGAAAATAATACGAATGGTGCCCACCTGTTCCTGCATGACTTTTTATTTCAAGACAACTTTTACTTGTTTGCAGGGTCTGGCAAAATGAAGAGTACATCTACAGCCATCTGAAAATTCACTGTAAACAGATTTGGAGTCTGTCAACTGCTTTGAAAAATAAATGTTTGTAGGAAAGCAAATGGGAAGAACACAGTATCTTTACTCTCTGCGGAAATTCAGCAGGTGCCACACAGTAGTGCTTTTGTAAGAACAAGATCTCCTCTGGTAGATCTGGGAGGAAAAATTCTGCAAGAAATACCAGTGATATTTGATCCAGTAGCTAAGATGCTGCTGGACACTGGATAGTAAAATTATTCATTTGCAAAATAAACACTGTGACTACATTCCAGCTTTGGGAAGTTCTGGGATTGGTATGTCTGAAATTTTTCCTCTGTTCAGTAATTTATCTCCTAGAGTGGTCCAGTTTGTCTTTGATTCTGAAATGGAAAGAAACTAGAAAAATAAAAATGTGCCTCTGTGTTGTCATTTATGGCTATAAGTGCTATACTGTAGAAACAGAGTGTTCAGTTTGTTCAGTGGCACTGTTTTATTTTGCCTATGGCTATTCCAACAAGTAAGAAATGATGAAATGGTATTCTATCTGGTTAAGTACTTATTCTCTATTTTATTTCCCGTTGCTGTTAGATCTTCCACAACTAAAGCACTGTATCAGCATCCAGAAGAAGGTACGAAATAATGGCTGTATTAATCTCTACAGCTAACGTATTAGTTTCTATTAGAGTATGCTACAAGACATCTCTAATTTTCTTTTTGACTTCCAGTAATCTGAAACACATTGCTGTGGAATATCAAGCTTTGTGAAAACTGAGCATTATTCTGACAATGTTTCTGAATATCTGATTGTCAAAAAACTACCAATGCAAGAAATAGGAACTTAACCTTCTTTAAAAAAATGATTTTTATTTTTTAAAAGTGATTTAAAAAAAAAAAAAAAAAAGGCTGATGTAACCTCTGCAAAACCTACTTGGACTATTTTGGAAATTAGTTTAAAATGTAGATGGCCAGGTTACTTGAAGTTTTCAGTTTAAGTGATTTTGTACATTTTATGTTTATCTTTCTCTTGATGCAGCACTCATTGAGACAAGTGGAACTTGGTCCAAAATCCATTTATCTCAGTGAAGAAGTTACAGCTGATTTTAATACTTTTAGGCAAAAACTGAAGTCCAGGAATACACTTAAGCATTCCTGCTTCACTCTTCATCCATGGGATCATTACCATCATAATCAAAGGGACTACTGAAAATAAAACTGAAATGTGTTTTTACGGAACTTGAACCTTCTTCTGTAAACAGGAGGGCTTTTAACTAGTAATTTCTTGATGAGGGAAATGCAAATTAATTGCATTGCATGGAATATCTGTTACATTATTTTGAAAACTGATTTCCTCTATTACTTAAAGAAAAAACTCCTCAGATTAATCCAGAAATAATTCTAGGGGTCTCAACATCAGTTGGTTCAAGTTGTAAGACTACCTCAGGGCCATAAGACTTATCTGATTTACAGTTTAGTAACTGAGAGCAGAACTGAGCTTTTATCTTAAATTAGCTCTAAGAGACTGCCAAAAAAGACAGCTCTGCTGAATCAACATTCTCAGGATTTACCATACTGTAACAGGTATAGGCTGTCCCCAGACTTGCAGTCTGCCAGGAATAACCATCAACTGAAGGCACGGAGGTATAGGTTACTGGGGAGTTTTTTACTTTAATACCTGGCCTGACATATAGCTGCAATCAAGAGTGGAGATACTGAAGCTTACATTATTTATTAACTTTCTGTTATATATATTTGGATTGTTCTCATTCCTTGGGCTTATCCTTCTTTCTTTGAAATCAGTAGATTAGTCCTTTATCTTTAGGAATTTTATTTACAGATGATACAAGGTTTATTTTCAGCAACAGTATGTGAAGCAGTTTCATTGTTAACCCTTAATACGCTCTGCCAAAATTTTCTCATCATTTGGCCTTTTGACTATAAATTGCATATGAGACTATCTGCATTCTATCTGGTATCCATTCAGAAAATATGCTATTTCATTATTGTTTTCTTTATCTCAGGGTTCTCTTTACAAGGTGTCTGAAAAGACAGAGTTGGCCCCACAAAATAACTAGCACTAAATTTAAGAATGTAGGAAAGAAGTTGTGATCGTAGAAAAGAATGCAGAAATTGAATATTCTGAATGTTACCAAGAGCTAAGTCTCTGAATGTGGAAAATTCTCGAGTCTCTTCTCTTCCTCTTGTGAACAAGTGCTGGACTCCGCAATTGGGACTGAACAACACAAGGTGTATGTGCAGACTGGTGGACAAGAGGCTGGAGAGGAGACTCACATGGGTATGTGAAGACATCCATGTTACCTTCCCACTAACATTTTCATTCTGAAAGCTGGTTGGATAATGTAATCAACATTCCCAGATTTACTTTTGCAAAATGGGAACTGTTAATCCAGATTAATATTCAGTACTCATAGAATGTGAAGAATTGTAAACTACACAGGGAAATGTCATTATTCTTGATATATGAAATGTCTGATTTAGTAGGATTATTAAACAAAGTTTGCACAGAGCCCTGAAATACAGCTTATATGGTTTCTATTTGTTCCTATCATGGTCACAGTACAGTGTTATTAGAACAACTCCAGTCCTGTCTTTCTCTTTTAAATTCAGTAGTACAGAATCCAGGCTGTTAATAGATTCCATGAATCTGAGTTTGATTGTCATTGCATTTCAATTATTTGTGTAGTGAAGACATAGTTACTGAAGCACTTTTTCTACATCTACTGTCACCATTTAAAATTGATTGGAATGTGGTATTACATTTTTCATAATTTTTGAGAATTATTGCTAATTTGTTCTGAAAATATTTATGGAAAGTAGTATTCTCAAAAAAAAAAAAAAAAAGTCTGCATGGATTTAGTCACCATCAAGCAAGTGATGTAAGGTTTATTTAAAGTACAGAGTAAAATACAGTTCTAAGTAAAATATTGCTTTTGAAGATTATTTCAGTAATTTTTTCAGTCAGCAAATGCTGTTGCTTTGGTGATGTATATGCCATTGCTGTACTACAGCACTAGCTTTGTTTTATATCTCACTGGTCTGTCTAAAGTCCCTGTTGTAACTTAATAAGTAGACATAAAGTTTCCTTCAGTGAAATGGCAGTAAGAGTGACTATTTTTTCTTTCCCTTGTTACCCATATTTAATTTGACTTATTTTAATAATACCTTGCCTTTGTGACCCTGAATGCTAAGAGTAAGCAGGTAAATACATTGTGGCCTCTTTTCCTAGTTTATTACACAACTATATTCTCATTTATAAATTTCTAAGGAATAAGGACTCTCATATGGACTAGTAGACATTGAAATAAAGCCATTGAATTACTAAGACAAAAACTAGTAAATTGTTGGGTCTTTTAAGAAAGAAATATTAATTAGCTTGATATTAGTAATACAAGCTACATATGATCCAAGAATCGTAGGAATGAGGAATGGTTTAATAGTTAATCAGTTAACTTATGTTACCTAGAAACCTAGAAAGAAAAAGCAAATTTGTCACTTTTGTAAAATCCTCAGAGATGCTTTTAGCATTTTATGTTACATAGAGAAGTAACTTGGCTAAATCACTCAACATGGTTGGAAAAAAATCTAAAAAATAACAATTGTTGACATTTCAGTAAGGAAAACAGTTCATAATGGAGATGTAGCAAAATTAAATACTAAAAAGGAAAGCAAAGTTAAATTTGATACAAATTAAGAACTCTGACTGCATTTCTTAAATACTATATTGGTCACCATATTCACAGTGATCCCTCTATACATAAACATCTTGTAAAACCTCCTGAGGTCTCAGTTCTTGTTGTGTATTATGCAACTATAACAGACACTAATATCTGATAGAGATCTTAACATCTGTTATGACTGAAAAAGCCAGCCCAGAGGGGTGACTATCAAAAATATGAAGAAATTAGTGTGACAATTACATAGAGGCTTATGTACACAGTGATGCATCTGTTATAAACAAAAGACAGATTTTTTGAGGCATCTAGATAATCCCTTGAGTGCACTTGATATGATATAGTGATTATCTATACAGTTACTAATACTGGAAGAAAGACCAGATCATGCTGATGTTAAATTTCAGTCATTACAATATACAGAGTACCTTCTCAATGAATAGAAAGTAATATAGCATAGTGAAAATCTCCAGAAACAAAACTAAACTAAACTAAACAAAAACTATACACTAGCTGAATCTCAGAGTTCTCCATCAGAAGAGGGGTGGCCAGCAGGAACAGGGAGGTGATTGTCCCTCTCTATTCTGCTCTTGTGTGGCCCACCTGGAGTACTGTGTACTTCTTGTACTGGAGCCCCCAGTACAAGAAAGACAGAGAGCTGTTGCAGAGGATCCAGAGGAGAATCACAAAGATGATCAGGGGACTGGAGCACCTCCCCTACGAATACAGGCTGCTGGAGCTGGGCTTGTTCAGCCTGGAGATAAAAACGCTGTGGGGTGACCTAATTGCAGCCTTTCAGTACCTAAAGGGAACCTATGAACAGGAGAGGAATCAACTCTTTGATAGAGTGGATTTCCCTTTCAAAGCAGGACAGGGGGAAATGTTTTTAAGTTGAGGGAGGGAAGATTTAGGTTGGATGTCAGGGGGAAGTTCTTTACTATGAGAGTGGTGAGGTGCTGGAACAGGCTGCCCAGAGAGCTTGTGGATGCCCCATCCCTAGGGTGTTCAAAGCCAGATTGGATGGGGCCCTGGGCAGGCTGGTCTAGTTTTAAATGGGGAGGTTGGTGGCCTTGCCTGTGGCAGGGGAGTTGGAGACTCATGATCCTTGAGCTCTCTTCCAACCCAGGCCATTCTGTGATTCTGTGAATTAAGAAGCTTCGCTTCAAAAGCACAAGCCTCATCCAATTTGAAATGCTAATACTCTTCTTCTTGGAATTGCCAAGATTGTGAAAAAGCTGCATGCTATTGAGTGACCGTAAAATCATCCAGCTGCTATCCTCCATCAGACTATGCTTTAGCCCAGTATCATCTTTGAATTCCTTGTTAATGTGCATTGTTTGTGCTGATATCATTTCATGAAGTCCTAAAGAACAACAAAAAGGTACTGTTTTCTATCTGTTCAGAAGAAACAATAATCTCTGCTTCAGACTGTCCCAAAAATTATCAAGGTTGTAACTCTTCCTATGTAATTTGCTTTAAGGTTTCCTTTCATGAAGGAAGTTACTGAATTTACTTCCCTTTTTTAATTATTTTAAAAGAGAATATCTTGTTCATCCATTGTTAATTTAAATCTCCTCTTTGCATTACAATATCTATTTCAAGAAGGTTATTTCATCCATCTTAAAAAATCGAGCTCCAAAATTTTGTACTTTTGCTAGTAACATTTGAAGAACTGTAGCCCTGCTACAGCTTGAGCTGGTATGAAGCTCAGGCAGCAGACACTTCAGAAAAGCACACAGTTTTTCACTTAAGATGCTTTATTTCTAAAACAAATGAAAAAAGATGGCATGATAGAGACAAGAGAAAGGAAATACCTCGTCAGATATTTTTCAGTTAAATAATTTGTGAAAGAAAATTGCTGTGACAGAGATGTAGTATTTCCTTGTCCTTTTGAGGTATGTGTTTACAGGTACTTAGGCTTCACTATGCACAGTCAGCCCCACAATGGGATTCAATGATTTCCAAAATGAAGCTTTAAATCTTACTGAATGTATCTCTACAAACTTTTGAGTACCTGACTTCTGTCCTTTCTTCACAATGTGATTCTATATCAGAATTTCAGCTTCTTGACAGATCTGCATTTTCCTTTGTGTAGGGAAGAATTACAGATTCATAGGAGTTGCAGGGGATCTCTGTAGATCACCTAGTCCAATCCTCTGCTAAAGCAGGTTCCTTCCTGTAGGCTACACAGGAAATCATCCTTATGGATTTTTAATACCTCCAGGGAAGGAAATTCCAGCTCCTCTTTGGACAACTTGTTGTAGTGCTCTGTTACTCTCACTAGAAGATATTCCTCTTGTTTGCACAGAACTTTCTGTGTTACAGAAGAAATAAAGCTTCAGGGTCTCTTATGGCTGTGTTAAATAAGAGTCTCTGGTTGAACCACCTAGATTTGACAGTTTAAATTGTCTTACCTCAATTATTTTGTTTTGATTCAGTTTTGCACAACCTAATTATGAGGTAGAGCTAATAATAAGGCAGAGCTTCAAGAAATTTTAACATCTGTCTAAGTTACTTTCTTGGTTTGAATTGATCTTCTGGTCTCAGAATTACCAGTTTCAGAGGGAGAGCACCAGAAGATATTTCTCCTTAGCTGCCCTCTGTGGCATTATATCAACTGATTTCCAACAGTTAGTGCTTTTTCACAGTGACTGCATGAGATCTATGACTCATCTTCCAGAGTGCATTTCAATATCAAATGTATGTCACTATTGCTTGTTCTATTTTCACTCCATGTCCTTTTTTTCAGTTTCTCCTTCAAAAGTGTGTGAAACACTCTCCTGCCTTTGAACTCCCTGATTGGGTCTCTACATTTCGTTACCAGCATTTGGTTACAGCACAGTGATAAACCAGGTGTCATGCTTTCATTTTGAGTTCCTGGGGCTAAGCCACCTGCTTGGATTTCTGTCTCACAAGGAGCTCCACGGTATAATGACCTTTGTTTGCACTGTCTGTGACTTTGCCAACAACTCATGCCTGAGGCATTTTGTGTGTCTGTAGCAAAATGATACCTGAATATCTGGGAAGGGAAAGGCAAACTTGTGTACTGCAAAAATACAACTCAGTAACAGATAGATATTTCTAACTTCTGAAGAGTGCTACACAGGAAATCTGTTTTCCTCTACCATGCTAAGCTGAAACTTTTCATCAACTCAAACATAGGAAAATACTCTGTTCAGAAAAATAATCAATGATTTCAAAAAACTCTTATGAATTATTTTTTTTCTATAATTACTTTAACATTCCATGTGGAATAAACTAAAGGCAGTATTTCTTACTTAGAAAATGCTGACAGGAACTATCCTGACCATTTCAAAATTTAATAAAAATAAATAAAATTTTAATAAAAAATTAATAAAATTTTAATAAAAACATTACTTAACGGTAGTTATGCTATTCAAAATCAGCCTTTCTTTGCAACGGTTTCTGTTTTGGTTCATTTGTTTTCTTTCAGCTGAAACAATTTTCTAAAACAATCTTGATCAGTTCTGTAGTGGAATTACTTTAATTTGCTTTAATGTTATATTTGTCCCTAAATTTAATAGTATTTCTAAAATTGTATAATGTACCCAGTCCTACATTTTTACTGTTTTTTGTAAGCAGTGGAACACACTGAAATATGAAGATATTCTTTGCAACGTAGGGCTTTCTAAAGTATATGGTATTTATTATCAAAATTCTGTAGAAATATTTGTGAAAAAGTAATGTTGGGAATGCTCGATCTCTACTGCCACATTGCAAATATCCACCTCTGACATCATGGCCTGAGATAATAAAATAGGAGGCATTACTTTTGGAGTAGCCCTCATCCTCTCTATAAAATGTTTTTACTTCAGTCTGGTTCTCATTTACAAAGATAAAAGTATTTAATAAAGCTTTTTTTAAGAGCTAAATAATTCTGACCTTAGATCATTCCCCAACCCTAAATGACTAAATGCATTTATCTATGTATTTTTCCTTATTTTTCAATATTATTCCATGTTTTCTGAAAGATCAAAATGGTAGTTCATCTAAATTATTCTTGCTCACTTCTTTAAAGTTGTAGCAATCTAAAGTTACTACATAATTCTCACAATCCTACCTTATATTTTGATCTGAAAAAAAAAAATCTGCTTTGAGAGCTATGTACCACCCATTTTTTTCTCCTCTTAATTTCCATTATCTCTTTGCTGTCTTGTATCAGTATTGCAAGTATCCTAATGTTATTTGCATTCCTTATGCTGGAACTTAAATAATTTTTTTGTTTTTAGCAATATAGAAAAAAATAATTGGAAGAGATTTAATTACAAGAGATTTAATTTTAAATTTTAACTATTTTTCAGCTGCTTTTACTTACAGTTATCACAATTAATTATTTGATAACTAGTTCATTATTACATTTAAGATGTGAATCATATGTTTCTCACATTTTCTCTAGTCTGTGCTATTCTTTCACTCACCCTCTGCATCGTCATTTACTTTTATTTTTTTTTGGTTTCTTGTAGCTCTATTGAAACTCCACTTCACTCTATAAAAGCAGATGATGAATGTTAAAATAGGTTACTCCAGGATTCTCAGTGTCTTTTAGTCTCATGATTTAGTTATCATCTGTGTTGGCCAGAACTTAAGAAAGATAAAACCAACAGAAAAAATACACCAAGAAAATATTTTTGAAATGACAAAGCCATCTAAATTTAGCTTATAGCACCAGTTTCCAGAGTTATCCATTGATCTTTGTTACTTTATCTCAATCTCTACCTTTCTTTTTCTTTGCAGGAATTACAAATAAATTTAAAAAAAAAAACACCTTTTTTTTTTTAATGTTATTATTTATATTATAAAATTAAAAAAATAATAATGATTACCTTATTACCTTTTCCAACTTTAGCCTGTCCTGGAATAATCATCTTCTCTCTCTTCAGATGAACCAGATGCAGTGCCGTGCAGACTCAAAGCCTGTATCACTTCAGACTTTCAAATTTATAGGGGCTCATGTTGTGCATCTCTTGTTCAAGAGTGCAGCTTGCTGAGCTATACCTCTGCACTGCCCTCCTGCACATACAGTCCTTCTCTTAAGGATCTGCACGGTTTGCACCTGGGATGCAGAATATAATTGCTATTCATCGTCAAACTAAACCTCCTTTCTTCTGCAGTGCTCACACTTATGTGGGAAAGAAACCATATGGACTGTACAGACTATGGCAATCTACAGAGAAAAGGGAAACGGGAGAACAGAGAGGAAGACTTCACACGTACACACTGTGAAGCTCTAAGTGAACTTATGAGTGCTACAGGTTGAGACAATTATCTGTGGAAAACAAAACTTTTTTTACACAGGAGACAGACATGTCCTCAGGTCCATTTTAGATTGTGGACACCCTGAAGAATGCAAAATCACCTGCAGCTGTGCACTGTCTCATTTGATCATGCCTTTTCTAAAGCAAATAAACATACAAAAATATTCAGAAAGTTTTAAAAATTCCAAATAAGACATATAAGACATTTCCCTTTTTAGGAAGAAGATGAAGGAAGAAAACCAGACATATATTAGCAGTTATATTTGCCAGTATTTGTGATAATTTTACCATAAAATACGTGCAAAGAATAAAATTGAATCCTTAGTTCTCCACCATGAGAAACTATGTTATTTTTTTTATAGTCTGGGCCAATTACAAATGACAAAGGGCTGATAGACTATGAGCATCTTTAAAGACTAAAGTTTCTATTGTCCATGTTAAATAT
This sequence comes from Lagopus leucura, assembly GCF_019238085.1. Taxonomy (NCBI): domain Eukaryota; kingdom Metazoa; phylum Chordata; class Aves; order Galliformes; family Phasianidae; genus Lagopus; species Lagopus leucura. The sequence continues at coordinate 41,588,623 of NW_024962264.1, forward strand.
TAGCAGGACATATTTTTTGCAGAAGCTGGCATTATCTAGCACCTGCTGTATTCAAATTTCTTCTCCTGTTACCTTTAGCTGCCACTGAGAGAGTTAAAGAATACTTCTGCAAAGCAGGCCGTTACTTCAAATCAGGCAATCATAAACTGAGAAACAGTTTGTGGCCACCTGCAAAAGGTTAACAGAGTCACTCTGTTCTCCAAGGTGGCAGTGACTGAGTTAATCATTAAGATCTATCTATCTATCTATCTATCTATCTATCTATATATATATATATATTTTTTTTTTTTTCCATACAGTCCTTGCTTCAATCACACCACATTTACCAATTGCTGAAGCAAATGGAAGATCTAAACAATGGAAACAACGCACAAACTTGTTACAGTCCAAGAAGCATCTCACTTCAGGAAACTAAGTGTACTTAGGTATGCCTTCTGAAGGCAAGAAGGTGGCATGCTATTATGTAACTTTTCTTAATATGTGCAAATAGGGGTCGCCCATTTAAGTTTATTCAACAAGTTTTTACTGAGTTATTACCAAACATGGATTTATAACATTACTGTTAAGCATCATTGAAAAAGTCTCCCACGCATTAGTTCATGATCACTGACATCCTTTCCAAGTTCAAGCATACAGTATGTATTTATCACCGCATATTCTTCTGCCAATTCCTTAAACCTTTATTTTTTTCGGTTGATTTTGTTCTCTTCCAAAGCCTTGGGTTCTCATCTAATGGCCTATCACGTCAATTACAATTTTTATTCCTTATACTTCTCATTCCCCAGTATGAATCTCATCTTTTCCCCTCTTTTAACATTGCAGAATCTCAGTATCCCAGTACCTGAATCCTTGGATACCCTTCCTTGCTGTACTTGTTTGCCATTCTGTTTGCCCCTTTGTAGTTCTAGAAAGTTTTTATGCTGCTGGGCTCAACAGATTGCCTGATTTTTTTTTCCTTATGATTGGTTTGTATCTTCTTACACAACAATAAGGTTACCTAGTACAAAGTGGAACTCCTTCCTTCCTTTCTTGATTAATGTTCTGTGCTTAAGACATAGAAATCTCTGCTGAAAATATTTACTTTTTTCCCCCCCATACCATATAGTTTACAGTTGCAACAAGCCAAATTTTAATTTTTCATCCCACATTGTTACATCCAGCTGCCAAATATTAATCTGAGCTTCAAATTATATTAACTATTTAAATAACTTCCCTTATCATCTCCCTCCCTACCCTCTCCTTTTTGATTCATTATCATGAAAAAAAACACATATTCCTTGCTTATTTCTCAGAAAGAACAAGATTGTTTTGGCAGAAAAAGAAACTAACACATTTTAGATACATTTAAGTAGACAATAAGGAACATCTGAGCCCAAAGATCTACCAGTGGCAAATTGAAAAGTACTAAAACTAGCATTTTATAGTGGAAAATATGGAGACAAATTAAGATGCTTATCTAAACGCCCATTTTTGACCTTCATCAGTTTGTTCTGTTAAGTAACACAGAGTCCCTGGCTGAGGTATTCAGTTGTTTTTGTGTTTAGAACTTCAGAACTTGTTATTATAGAATTTATTTTGAAAGAAGGGGAGAGTCTTCATTTGTTTTTAAGAAAATTTCATAAATTAGCAAATTACTACTAGTTATAAAAATAATATTTAAAAAAATCATAGAAATTTTCTCTGTTTAATCATATTTAGGAGAATCTTTTGGAAAATACTTGTTGGATAATTTAAGAAATTAGCTATAACTCTAACTGGCATGCAGAGTAAGAGAATACTGCTGAAACTAAGAGTTGAAACTGGAGCTGAAACATGATAAAGTCAGGGTTTGGTACTGTAAGAAGAGCTTGTAACAAAGCAAAATCTCCACATTAGTAGGAAATGAGTAAACATGAATACATGGGTAAGATACTGCGAATATGTATTGCTTTTTAGAATTAGCATATTACATGCAGTTAAAGCTTCATTAGCCAAACATTTTACAAGTGAGATTATCAATTGATTAAAATTGTATTTTAAAGTGAATAATTTCAATTCTACATTCACATAGCAAATCTGCAAAACTGTGCAGAAGAAAGAGGAGTTAAGAGAAGTTCTATTGATGATCAAAAATTGCACTTGTTTCACAACTTGTTCCAAATGTATTGGACCATGTACAGATGTGATGTGGTTCTTCCTCAATAGGGCAAATTGGTGGTGGTCTGAGACAGAAGAACCACTACAACGTGCGCTTTTCTTTTGAAATAAGTTGATTCTTGTCTTAAAAGGGAGGAGACTCACTGCATATTAAGGAATTACGACTCATCACCTGCTGTCCTCTGCAAAGAACAGAGCTTTCCTAGTCTCTTATGTTTACCCCGAACAAGTAAATTCACGTCTTAGCTTGCATCCCTTACTCATAAAAAGTTCCCATTAAAATCAGTGGGAATTTTGAACATGCAAGTAATATATTATATTCTCAACTTCAGCAAGCTTTCTGATTCCAGACTTTCTTTTCTGCTATTTAATATCTGAACATTTCCTTAGACCTTTTAATTTTCTTGTAGTGGTGGGTTGGTACTCCTAACACCGCCTATATGACCTGTCTTCTGTTCTCTTTCACCAACTGTATTATTTTTAACCAATACAGAACAGACAAAGTAGTGCAGGGCTGTCAGTTATCAGACTTTTCCTGTTGTGGTATGCTATTTTCTTCATTATTTTAACTTTTTTTTTTTTTTGTCAATATAATGGACTTTTTTTTCTTCTCCTTTAAATATGAACTGTGTTCCTGTAGATAATATTTTCTATACATAGAAAATATATATATATATATATATATATATATATATCAATATATGCAGATATATAGAAATGTAGAAATGCCAGTAGAAAAGTAAAATATGATAAACAGACTATCCTGTTTTCTCTTCCTTAAAAATTAAATCAGTATTGCAAGCAAGCAGTGTGAAAGTGCATTATGTTAAATTACACCAAAGTAGGATTAAAGCATCTCTTCCTTTTAAAAGAGAGTTAAAGAGCTTTTCAGAAGGATGTTGTAGAGACAGTGCAAGGAAAGCATGTTTGGCAACAGTGCACAAAGAGCTCTAGTTAAGTTCTGAAATAAAATGATAAACTAAAATCAGATTACTTATATTTTAAAACAAAACAAACAAAGGAAAAAACAACATAAAGTTAAGAAGTTAAATAGTTGCTGCATTATTCACATCCCTTTTGACAATCAAATCCATTGGGAAAAAATGTCCATCATGAAATATTTGGTCAGAGGACTAAAGTCAAATCCTTTCCATTTAGCTTTCTAGACAATACAGCTGGTACTACAGTATAGCAATGATTATCTTTTAATACCTCCTGCAGCACAGTGTCCCTCGCACCTCCACCCAAATGTCTTTCTGCATGATGAATGCCTAGCGGAAGAGCTGTTGCTGCCTGTGCTGGGTAGTGGCAAGGAGCAAGATGCCAAACTCTGACTCACCACTTTCCAGCTTTGCTGTGCAGCAGCTGCTCCATTTGCTCTGGGCAAACCTTCCTTCCAGATGGTGGAGAGGAGAAATGTTGGAAAGGGAAATAAAAAGAGGAAAGAGGGAGTTCCAACATGACTGGACATGGCACGTACTCTATTACAAATAAATGGAATAATTTTATGTGAAGTGGGGTTTCTTGATGTGGGACTGATAGTTCACAGACCACTTAGACATGCCTGTAAATGTGTGCATTTACAGTGGAGAAGAGTTGAAAATGAAATGAGCTGCTACTTTTGGCATAATGACAGAACATATGTATTTGTAAAGTAATCTCATCACTAACAACTCCTTAAAAGCATATTTGCATTATGTTATTGAAGAAGCTTGATATGGTGTTTTGCTGTCTGTTTAACTATGGTCCAAAATGGGGAAGTTACTTTAAAAATATAATTTTCTTTCATGCAAAGTATGTTTTGTATTCAGCCCATCCTAAACAACTGAGGAAAAAACTGAAAAAAAAGCTCACAAAGTTTTTACAACACAAGGAACGTGGACCAGCATATACATCAGACAAGGTACAAAGTCACATGGAAACAGTTTAATGATATTGTGCACTCAGAAGATTGTCTTATGCTTTGCTTTCTCTTCTAGATGTAAATTTTTTATATTGGCTGTACTAAAAATATACATGCACAGTTGAATTCAAACCTCACACAAACTTAATTATTATTTCAATACTTCGAATTCTGCTGGTAGACAGTCATCTGAGATTATCTGTATTGCATGTACTCATTATTTGTTCTGGCCACAGGTAGATCTACTTTGAAATAATTTGTAAATGTTTTTAACTCTAAGTGTTAATAAATCCATTTAAGTTGACCTTGCTTCTTTTCAGTACATTTAATATGTATGTAAATAACTTGCTTTCTCTACTGTATTGGAGAAAATATTTGATTGGATCTTGTGGGTGTCTGCTTCTGGAAACTGATTTGTTTGTTTTAAATTCAGGCTGGTGTCAGATATGCAAAATAATTGGCAGCTTTGCTTGTTGATAGTGTATTTTTAAAGAAAAAAATGTCCATAATACTGAACAGGAATCTTTCTATATCTGTATTTAATGCCAAAAGCATAGATACAAATGAGGCTTTTTAAAATTTCCTCCTTATTAATATATGAATGTTATTACAGTGATTATTAAGTTGTTGAAATGAAGACTGTTCTTTCCAAGTTTGCCAGTCTCTGCATGCGACCTATCTCTGGCATTTAACTGTAGAAATGTGAACTATTTACTAATCATATCATGCAATCTGTAGGTATGCAAGGAAAGAATATACTTCCTGGAGCCTTCCTTTACAAGCGCAACCACTTGCCATGACAGGACAGAAATGTGGATATAGAGGAGCTTTGTGGCTGCACAACAGAAATATAAATTAATTACACAAGATGAAAATCAGGTTTGACCTCATTTGAACAGAAAGCCCCAAAGTCATTCATATTTGCTCTTGATCGGTCAGCCAAAGTTAAAGTTAGTCTCCCTTTCAAAGGTTTATTTCTCAAATAGTCAGATTTGGTGTTTTAAGCATATGATTTTGCGTGTTGTGCAAATAGATATTAGAAACAAATCAAAGTCTGGATTCTGAAGTCCTCCGTCTCCAAGCAAATGTCACAGCATGTGCATAAGAGAAAGTATTTTCTCTTTTAATTTGTCAGCTTGTTCTAGGCTAGGACAAAAAGAATGAGAAAAATATATATATATATTTAATTGATTGTTCATTCGTTATGCATATAGTGCTTTTAGAAACTGCAATGAAATTTTCACGCTCTCAGACGGACAGCACCAGCAGAAGAATTCATGAAATTAAAAATATTTTAGCAAAGTACTAATAGTTATAGCTCAATATTTTGTTACTTAGTGACCTGACTGATTTTCAAAGTAAGAAATAAGGAAACAAACGCTTCATTGTGTGTTATGCAGTAGTGAAATGTGTACATGAAGTATTACCTTAGCTGCCTGGTATGTGCAGGTCAGCCAAATTCTTCACTAATTACCCTTGTAGTGAACAGGAAGCCAACAACATTATTATAACTAGAGAGATTGTGGGATTTTTTCCATTGCTCTTAACAGTGATGAATACTGTCTACAGTGCTGTTTATAATGCTTAGACTGACTTCATGATTCTAATATAAGAATAACATGTTAAAATAGTTAAAAACACAATCACTGCAAAGTTAAAAATAAATACAGCTATTGTATTGAAAAATTATTGAATATCTATATTAAATCAGTGAAAAATATTTCCACCTTAGATTCATTGTCACATTATTCTAAAAACTTAATATAATTCTGGGTAACTTCCAAGGAGTTTCTCTTAGACATATATATAATAATGTGAAAGACTGACCTTTGCTAGCTTCCATGAATAGAAATTTTGAAGAAAGGATTCACAAAGTGAATTTACTGATGACTCCCCCTCTAATGACATCTCTTCTCAAAGTTATGCAAAGCTTGGTAATGAAATCAGAATCTGCTTGTGTTTGATGGAACTTGTCATCCTTCTGACTTTCTCTGAGCTTTCTTCAGTTTATAATCAAGAATTACAATTAAATAAAGTCGGTGGAGTCACCAACCCTGGGGGTGTTCAAGGAAAGACTGGATGTTGTGTTGAGGGATATGGTTTAGTGGGAGCTATTGGGAATAGGTGAACGGTTGGACTGGATGATCTTTTAGGTCTTTTCCAACCTTGATGATTCCATGATTCTATGATTATATGAGCCTTTTAACTTCCTCTGATTCACTCTCTCAGAGCCCTTTCTCCATCCTTCAAGTCCTTTATCAGAAGGAAAAAAATACCAAAGATCAGCCCAGCATGCACCTCATGTATTCACGTGGGGGCTTTGGCAAAGTATTTAAGTCCCTTCCGCTGGGTGTTTGTTTATTTTCATTAAAGTCTGGGCTGCCAACATTCCTGCCATGCCTCACAGGGCCCCAAACTGTGCTGAGAATGCAACAAGTCTTGGTGGTACCTGCAGCTAAACCTACACTATTCCAATTGCAGTCCAATCCAATTCACAGGATCCAGTTTCCACTCTCAGATTCAAGGATTTTTCTTCTTTGGACATAATTTGTTCTGATTCATTCTTTAATTTCTACACAAATGCAGTGTCTACTAAGCAGCTTCTAGCCTTTAGAAAATAAAAATGCCAGTAAGAAAAAGGTGAAAAAAGAAAAAATAAAAAAACATTTGTTTTGCTATGAGTTGCTATGAGTTGTGAGCATAAATTAACCATGTAATTCATTTTTTATCATTCTGAATTCAAAAAAGTACATTATTTTCAAAGTTCTGCAGTGCAGCACATGTTGCTGTAACTGTTTGTAGGAACAGTTAAATCCATATTTAAATGATTTATTGGCTTTAAAAATGGATGACAGATGTGGAAATGAGAGATATGTTTATCATTATGAATTCTTGTGTTGAAACCAAGTTAACTTTCATCAACTACTTTGTACTATTTTATTATGCTATTGATCTGAAATTTGATTTTTGTACTTTGACATAAAATGAGGCTTGAAAAATGTTTTCAATATTTCCTATCTACAAATTCTATCAGACTGACCTTATTTTGATAATGGTAAGACCATCCTGGAGTTGCAATTAATATAAAACCATAAAATGTTTTCTCATTTTATTTCTATTTCTTCCAGCAATCCAAAGCAATGCTGAATGGTCCCTTCAGTACGTAGTCTATGTTCTGAACTGTAAACAATTTTTTCCACTGAGTCAGATATTTTTTAGTGTTTTATTTGTAACAGTAGATGCTTCTTTAATTACTTAAAAAAAAAAACACACCCACATCCTAAAACAGAAAAAAAATCCACCTATTTTACCTTCACATTGAATAAGAAAAATCATCCTTTATTTAGACTGAAAACCATCCTCTTGATTTTTGATGTTAGTCTAAGACAAAAGAGTAATTAGTATCCAGAAGATGCAGAACATATATTTTGAACATATATTCAGAACATTTAGACTATTTATGCAATAACACAGGCAAAATTCAAGATAATTTACCTACAGAACTTAAGAGAAAATTATCTGGGTATGCTTAACATTACTCAGCTTTCAATCAGACTGTCAGTTCCCACTTGCTATACATTGGCTCAACTACTTAAACACAATTGCTTGTAGAGATTTACTTGCCTACTAGTTTTGAACTGGAAATAAAACCCTGAATTTACCAGGCAGACAATTTCTATAAGATGCCTTCTCTGTCTGAGAGGTTCAGCTTTTGTGACTCAGTTCTCTCTGTCATAAAACGGAGATAATGACTTTTATAAAGTCCATGTTAAGAAGAGCTTGTGTATGAGTACCCCTATAACTTAGTGACTTAGTCTCATGAAAACCATTAACAGTGTTAACAACAATAGGATACCAAGAAATAATTAAGTTAAATGTGTTTTTGGCCAGTTTTGTCGTGCTTTGAAATGGGTTTCCAAAGATGTATAAGTAGTTGTAGTTAGCAGCATCTAACATTTAATATGAAGACTAATGGTCAGACCCATAGTGAGTAACGTCTAACATCACCCTATTCAAAATTTACTACATTGAGCAAAGACATCACAGCCTTCCAGCTTGCTTTCATAAATTCTTCCTTGGTAAGCTTAACTGCTCTGATAACTGCGAAGATGAGAGCCCATCTTCCTTTCAGAAGGAATTCCTGATCCACTCATATGACACCCCTACATGTCTTGAGTTAGCTGTATTTTTATGAAATTTCCACTTCACTGCCACTGTATGTTCTTAAAGTTAAATTGCTGTATGCCATTTGGTATTTTCTAACTGCAGAAGGCCTCAAGTTTTCTGCAGTTACCAAAGCTGAATTCTACTATCCGAGGAGTCAATATAAAATTATGTGTCTACAGGATGCAAAAATTGAATTTTGTGGCAATAAGTGGTCTGAGGTGGAGAACATAGCTGAGATGAAAGAGAGCCACTAAGTAGACTCAGAGGAGTTTGGGAGTTTGGAAATACTGAGATAAAAACTGGAAGAAGACCCACAATGGGACCTTGGAGACTGATGGGAAAAGAAGATCTGGGGGTTTTGAAACCTGAAGCAGGGACCCGGGATAAGTCAGTAATTTGAGGAAATAAAGGTGGAAAAAAAAAAAAAAAAAAAAAAGTGTTTGAAATTTGGAGTGCTCCAAGTTAATAAAGACCATTTTCTCTCTTTTACCTCAGTAACAGACCCATTCCTTCCTTATTCCCAATTACATCTGCCTGATTTTCAGATTCAAGGTCCTTTTCTTGTATCCACATGCTCTCCCAACAGAAAATCACCCTTCTTTTATCCCTGAACTCCAGACTTCTGTAGGCAGACAAGCCAGTCTAGACTGGCTTGTAGGGAATCATCTGTGATCAGGGAAGATAGGCAGAATAAAGGTGACTGCTGATGTTAAAGAAAAGATGATCCCTAAAATAACTGTTGGCCACACATCCCTTCAACTTCCTCACTACCTATGTTTGGGTACTCTTAGATTATTCTCCACATCTCTCTGAATTGTAAAAATAAGGAGAGAGCAGTACAATGTTACACGAGTGATGCGTGATTCAAGAATGCAAAGTTAGTTCCAAGTAAATTAAGGCTGGAGAGATAACTTTGAACAAGTCAGGCTTCCTCAGGATTAAAGTTATAGAAGCTCTTGCTGAGCAATGGTTGATTCATGTCAGTAATTTTCACCAGGCTTAGATTCTTTATTGTAAGGGTTTTGTTTGCTTTGTCCCCAGTGAAGTGCAAAGTAATTGTTTTCCTTCTGTGACTCATAAACTCAAGCTAGATTTTTCAATATCAGGGAAAGAAAATATTTTCTGGACATGCAAAATGTTTCCTTGAAACATCTTCTCCTTGGATTCTATTACATACTGCAGTACAATTCTGTTGTAGATGTTAGACCACTACAGGTATTTGATTTGAATAAGCAACAACAAATGTCTCCTGTGTAAATCCAGTTGTTGCTCCCTGGCTTTACTATATGAAGAAAATATGGCAGTTTATACTAGAATAGAAAACACTAAAAAAAGTCTTGTTTTATTTTAATGTAGCAAGTAAGAATACTTGTCTCACCACTCCAGATAATGTAGTATATTTTCCTCCAACTCTTTCTTCTAACAACAGGATAATTAATTTCCCTGTCACTTCAATGGCTAGTTCATCCCTAAGGTATCTGGTGACTAGTCTGGGATTATTTATGTTTCTGAAGGAAAAAACTACAGTGCACAGTTTGCTTTCTTGGTATTCTTCACTGTCTGTATAACTTTTATTTCCCTGAATAGACAAGCATGTTTTGTAATTTGGTGTCCCTGGAGAACAGCAGGGATATTATTCATAGAGTAGAGGATTCACAAAATTTGAACTCATATTGTGAGTTCAAAAAACATTTTCTACAATCTGTAGAATCTACATTTGGAAAACTTAGAACATTAAAGAGCTTTATTTCCCAGATATTTTTGAAAATTTTATCTTTAGTTGATCCCTTCAAAACCATAGGATTTTTAAAGTGTTTTATTTGCTTAATAAAAGATCTCTGTTTAAATTACTTAAGCACATCATACTATCAAAATAACAGTATTTGCTTTTAAAAAAACACTGTTAAATATTGTCAGTTTAGAATCGAAAGTTCCATACTATGATTTTTCTTGAAGCTGAATTTCAGAATTTGTCTGCTATTTTACAGACTTGAAACTAAAATCAGAATCTACCTTGGAGTCAAGAGAATAAAAACAGTTCATTTTATAAGGGCTTCTTTTTGAATTTTTTTTTGATTTTTGCTTTTTATGGCTACTGATGAGAATGTACTCTGATGATATTTAGTTTAATTCTTATCTTCATCCAAAGAAGCTTGCAAGCTTTCACCCCATTGAGAACAAAATGTGTGCAATCCCATAGGAGATTTACATTATATGCATGCCAGTTTCTTAATGAAAGGGAACTTGCTGTTCTTCCCCCTAGGCATTCACATTTTCTCTTGTGTATCGAAACAGTTTTCTGCCTTAGGGGTAAAAGTCACAGCTTCTATACCATAAAATCAAGCAGAGAGACAGAAACAGAGTTTTGTCCTATGACAGCTTTCTTGTCAAAGAGAAGCATAAGCTGTGAAACAAAAGCTGTGCTGTCACGATTCTCTCTACTTTACTGCTTGTGATTATTTTCCTGCAGGTACATACTATGTAGATACACATGCTCCAGATAACGTACCTAATTTCTTATTTATAACTTCTTCAGACTTCTCTGTGCATTTAGTGAAGATCATAAATCTGTTTCATTAAAAATAAAAAATCAATAAAATTCCATCTACTTACTTTAGGGCAGGAATGCACAGACAAAAACTTGGTATTGAAAGAGCATAATACTTAAACCCAGTGTTAAAGCACTGCTTACTTTAACTTACTCTATCTGAATACATAAATTGTAGAAGTGATAAGATGTAAACAGAAAAGCATGCAGTGAGAAATGAGAGCCTTGCTTCTTTCTACTTATGCTTTTTTTTTTTTTTTTTTTTTTTCTTCTTTCTTTTAATCAATCTGCTGTTTATTCGAGAAACTCTGGACTTAATAATAAAATGTAATCTGAAATCTCCTGCTTGAATCCAAGTATCTAAAAAAATTAAATTAATTAAACTTCATTCTTTTTTGTCAAACAAGGACATTTGAAGACATTTAATCTAGGAAAAGATATTACAAATACTAATAGTCCTTATATATCTTCACAAAACTCTTGAAAAACTCTACAAGTTTATTTAGTATTAAAATGGGTTATAAGAGGAGCCTAATGCTCATACCTACTAGGGAAATCCAGTTGTAGTAAATGCCTCATACAGAGAAAACATTTGTTGAGAAGGAAAATTTCCTTTCTGAGCTTCAAAAAGATTATTATAAATCATCTAAAAATTATTTCACAGATGGAAAAAACAAGACTGACAGTGTCCTTGATAGTGACTAGCCATTTAAAAAATAGCATTTGCAATGCTATGTTCCCAATGCAAATACAATGGGAACAACATATGGGAACTACAACAGATGACATAAAAACACATAGATGTCTCGTGTCTACACATTCAGGATAAGATAGACTGATCCCTTGCTTTCATTTCAGAAATTGTTCTTTTGAATAAAGGGGAAAATACTACCACTGCATTAAAAAACATTTTAATATTTGAATGGATTGCTTTAATAACTGCAATTGCTGATTGGTGATTGAAATAGCAGACAAGGAAATTTAGATGTATGAAACACTAATTATGATTTTAAGATGACTATACCTTTTCAAGCAATGCTCATTCTACAATTGTACAACCTTTTTATTTCCAATGAAATTGTCTGTTTCTAAATTAAAATAAGTGTGCTTTATTTAAAATGCATACAGTCCAAGGATGACTGCTACAAATTTACTCTGGATGCATACTAACTGCTAGAATAAGCATTTCAGAATATAGTTTTACATAATACACTAATCTATTTCATTTGGCTGTTTCCATAACTTCAGGACACTGCAAGCATAAACAGGTTGTTAAGTACATTTAAGGATTTTAGAATGAACAGCAGAGCTACAGTTATCATAAAAGCAGAATACAGTAAAGCAGAATAAGAAATCCTTTTACAAATATATCAATGACAAGAGAAAACCCAAGGATAATCTCTGTCCTTTAATTGATGCGGCAGGGAATGTGACCACAGATGACAAGGAGAAGGCTGAGGTCCTCAACGCCTTCTTTACATCTGCCTTTAATAGTCAGACCAGCCATCTTCAGGGCACTTTGTGCCCTGATCTGGATATCTGGGCTGACATGCAGCATATCTCCCCGGATATCGAGGTGGAGACAGTTAGAGAGCTCCTCCTCCATCTGGACAGTCACAAGTCCATGGGTCCGGATGGGCTTCATCCTAGGGTGCTGAGGGAGTTGGCGGGGGTGATCGCTAAGCCGCTCTCGGCTATCTACCAGCGCTCCTGGTTGACTGGAGAGATTCCAGAGGATTGAAGGCTTGCTGACATGACTCCCATCTACAAGAAGGGCCATAAGGAGGATCCGGGGAACTACAGGCCTGTCAGCCTGACATCAGTGCCAGGGAAGGTCATAGAACAAATCCTCCTGGGAGAGATCACACAGCTTGTCCACGGGATCAGGCCCAGCCAGCACGGGTTCGTGAAAGGCAGGTCGTGTTTGACCAACCTCATCTCCTTCTACGACTGGGTGACTAGTCTGGTAGATGAGGGAAAGGCAGTTGATGTAGTCTACCTAGACTTCAGCAAAGCCTTTGACATGGTCTCACACAGTATCCTTCTGCGGAAACTGGCTGCCCATGGCTTGGACAGTTTTACCCTCCGTTGGATAAGGAACTGGCTGGAGGGCCGTGCTCAACGGATGGTGGTCAATGGAGTGAAGTCCAGCTGGAGACCTGTTACAAGTGGTGTCCCCCAGGGGTCGGTACTGGGGCCCATCCTGTTTAATATCTTCATTGATGACTTAGATGAAGGGATTGAGTGTACCCTGAGTAAGTTTGCAGATGACACCAAGTTGGGAGGTTGTGTCGATCTGCCTGAGAGCAGGGATGCCCTGCAGAGGGATCTAGGTAAGCTGGATCGCTGGGCTGAGATGAATGGGATGAGGTTTAACAAGGCCAAGTGTCGGGTTCTGCACTTTGGCCACAACAACCCCAGGCAGTGTTACAGGCTTGGGGATGAGTGGTTGGATGATTGTGAAGAGGAAAGGGACCTTGGGGTGTTGGTTGACGCTCGGGTGAACATGAGCCGACAGTGTGCCCAAGTGGCCAAGAGGGCCAACGGCATCCTGGCCTGCATTAGAAATAGCGTTGCCAGCAGGAGCAGGGAGGTGATCATCCCCCTGTACTCAGCACTGGTGAGGCCGCACCTCGAGTACTGTGTTCAGTTTTGGGCCCCTCACTACAAGAAAGACATTGAGGCCCTGGAGCGTGTCCAGAGAAGGGCAACGAAACTGGTGAGGGGTCTGGAGCACAAACCTTATGAGGAGGGGCTGAGGGAGCTGGGATTGTTCAGTCTGGAGAAGAGGAGGCTCAGGGGAGACCTCATTGCATTTTACAACTTCCTGAAGGGAGGTTGTGGTGCAAAAGGGTCTGGCCTCTTCTCCCAGGCAAATAGTAGGACCCGAGGAAATGGCAAGAAGTTATACCAGAGGAGGTTTAGGCTGGACATTAGAAGAAACTTTTTCTCTCAGAGGGTGGTCAGGCACTGGAATGGCTGCCCAGGGAGGTGGTGGAGTCGCCGTCCCTGGCAGTGTTCAAGAGGCGCCTGGATGAGGAGCTACGAGAGATGGTTTAGTAGCTTGTGGCACTGATAGGAATGGGAGGGTGGTTGGACTAGATGATCTTGCAGGTCGTTTCCAACCTTGTGATTCTGTGATTCTGTGATTCTGTGATCATTAAATGAAGGGCTGATATTGGAGTCATGCCACACAGAAATGTTTACCCAGCACTGAACTAGTATTTCAGTTTTTTTCCTTTTCTTAGGTGGAGGGGTATGGATGGCACTGCTATATCAGCTTGAAGCTCATTATGTGAAGATCATGAGCTAAATGTATATACCACAATCTAAATATACTACAAACTGTTTCTGCATGGACTGCTTCAACAATAATGTCTCTTGTATTAATATGTTGGCCTACAATGTCAGAGATGGATGCTGGTGATATAGTAGCAGAGGGTGAACATTCCCACCAGTATTCCACTACATTTTGTTGCCATGTGACAGGTGGCAGCAGAGGGGCAATCTGACACCATGACATTTGACATGGAAATGCATATGAAGCAATGGTGCATCACTTAATTTGTCCACACAGCAAGAATGGCATTCATTAACACTTGCCAATACTAACCAAAGAGTGAATGTGAGCACAGTGATGTGATGGGTGTTGCAATTTTAGCAGTGGTGACAGTGATGTGAAAGACAAACCATGTTCCAGATAGTCATGCCTAGCTGTCACGCCTGACAACTTTCACAACTGACCCTGAAGGGCCTCATGGTCAGCTCATCCACACAAACTGGCTAGCGATGATGACTATGTTGTAAAATAGTGTTCAGTAGTTCTATCAAATAGTGTTATTGTGCTCTGTTGTAGTTTCCATGGAAATAAATAGGAGACATTACTTTCAGAGTGATCTACATACATAATTGAGAAGATAGTATCATATTAAACTGTTGTGATATAAATTCCCAGTTTTTCTGGTTTATTTTACTTTGACATGGATGTTAAATTCTAGCTCTAGTGTAGTGTCACATATATATCTGTGATCTATTGGTAATATCCTGTCAGTAATGTTCTGTTTCTTCTATGCAAAGCATAGGTCAATGTCTTTGAATATTCCAGAACACAATACTGAAATAATCTGTGGATCCTTCAATGACACAAAAAGAAGAGAAACAATGAGACAATGCAAAAGAGAAGGAATCAGAAAATGCGTGAGTTGATTGTTACAGTTTATCTTTTTCTTTGCTTCAGTTTCATTTCAGAAATTATTCTGAAAATTGTCACATCAAGTAATTCCTGAATATTCTACTTCATGAAGTTTAATCAATATTTTCTACAAATTGTAAGTTTGAGTGAAGAAAAACAAAAGAAGAACATAATACATTTTAAAATTATCACTTAGTAGACTGAAAAATATCACAAACAAAAATGTGAACGTATTTATTTCTGAGAAATTTCACTTAACCTTAATTTCTTCAGAGAACATCATGTAACACATACGCAAAGTATTAATAACTATAATTAGTTTCCATATTTCACTTTTTTTCTCTAGGATAGCCATGGCATCAAAATATGATGTAATTGATACTTCAACTTGTTTATATATTCAGTAGGTTGCCCTGCCTCCTTTTTAATATGGAAATGAATCTTATTTTAGTATTTATGCTGCCTCATCCTGGTTATTCTATTTAAAGAAAATAATTCCTTGTAAATCATAAGTATTTTAGAAACTATCAGTTCAAAGGTTTTATACAGATTTGGTTAGTGTACATGTCTTCCACACTGCATAATTATATTTATTATCTCTAAGATGCAAGAGAGATAATGTTAAAGATCAGCAAGAAAATATAAAACATACCAATAACCCCAGTTCTGCAAGAAAAGGAGTTTTCCTCACTGTCTCAATATTTGGGACTCTCCTATTTAATATATTAATATTCAAGTAGGAAGAATATCTTGCCATTCTTTCTTCAACATCATTAAGCATCTTTTTTCCTCCTAATTCTTCTGGTTTAACACAGCTCATTCTTTAATTTGTGCCTTCTGTTTCTCTACTTTTTGTGTTTTCTTAATCTCAACTCCTTTGTGTTTTTAACAGTAAACCACAAAATAATTTAAACACATGAGAGAACTAATAAAATTAACCATGCTGAGAGTAAAACACTGCAAATCTTCTAGAATAAGTAAGCAAACATAATCAGTAATAGATAAATCAAAGAAACTCTACAAAATTGAGCACCCTGGAAGATTCAGGAGAAGCCAGTAAATGTGTGCTTACCTTATGAAAGAAGTATAATAAATAGGAAGATATTCTCCTCTGCCAACTTACAATATAATGAAATGAATGTGTGAAGAAAGGAAGAGAGGAGAAAAAGGGAAAAAGGGAAAGAAAAGAAATAAGAAAAAAAAAGAAGGGGGAAAAGGAAAGAGAAAGAAGAGAATAAAGATTGGATTTTCACTTTCAAAGTGATGTCATCTGTGAAAACTGATGTGCCCCATCTGATCTTCTTTTACAGCTCACCTCAGGATTTTAAGTCAAATATGAGTCTTGGTTTAGTGAGTTGTAAATGATAGATACCTGACTCAATTTGTGTGATAAAATGTGTTGTATTTCCTTAATGTTTGTGATTTATTTGTTTGTTTGTTTGTTTTGGACATGAAGGTTTTTGAAAAAGTGTAAACTCTATGGATTTTGTTCATTTTTCCAAGGGAAGCATAGAAGTATTTCTTCTGGATGCAGGTGCATAGTACAGCCCTATGTTTTAATTTATTCCCTAACAGTATAAGCTTTTATATTATGATATTTTCCAATAAAATGTACATAAATATACATTTTAAAGGTTGTGTTTAATACATGCTTTAAATTCCTTTAAATTCCTTTTGGAGTTCTTTAAAGTACATTGGGCTTCCTGACCTTGAAGCATTTTTTGGAAGCATTTTTGTCCATCATAATGTGAAACTCCCATAAAAGCAGAGCAAAGAAACAAGCAAATAAAGTAAACTACCACACACAAGAAGAAAAATAAAGAAACGCAACTAAACGCAAATGAAACCATTGATAAGAAAGAAAATCAGATTTATTTTCCTGCCTGTTTTAACACATCAGGTATGACCATAAAACAAGACAGAACTGCAATTCAAAGGTTAACTTCCTTAACAGGGCCTCTGGGCTTATCATAATATCCAGAGATTTGTTTCAATTACTGAAACAAATAGACTTTTAAGTGGATGAATGCACACAGTATGCTTGTTCTTTGTTAAAATAAGAAGAATGAAAAATTATCTCTCCATTATCCTTTTGATGAAAGAATGCTAATGTCTTCCATACAAAATGTTTCCTGTTTGTATGCAACAGACCTGCTAAACATTTCCTCTTAAAATTTCAGAATAAATAAAGAATGATTCCTTTTGACATCTTGGAAGAGCTGGCAAAAGAGACTTTGAGGAAGATGGGAGACACAAGTGCTGGCATTAGCAGAGAAAACAAGCATAAATAAATAGGTAATCTTTGCATGCCTTTGATATTCAGACATTTAAGAAAGTAGTATAAAGTTGTTATGCTTACAACAGTTTTATTTTCTAATCCTTGATTCAACTGAATGCAGTAAAAATTTCGATAAAATCAAGAGATATTCCTAGTATATCCTGCTTAAAGTATTTTCATTCTGCTGAAGCATCAAAATATTTCATATTATTGAAATGCATTCTTCCCAGATCTTAATAAAACAGAAAATCTGAAGGACTCCTCTTTAGGAAATAGGTTGCATTACTTTTTAAACTGAAGAATCTGTTCTCACATTCAGAGCATTAATCTTACTTAGCTTGTAAAGTATTAAACTGAAATAGGTAAGTCAGAAAACATTTTAGAACTTCAAGACCTTTTCTGAAATAAATGGTGTAAAATATTATATTATATTTGCAAATTGTAGTAAATCTTTTTATATTTTATGTTGGAAATAATTTTATACAGATTTGGTTTTCAGAGATGTTCCCCTCTATTTTTTATGTAGATTACATAGGTGGTCAGAGGAAAATAAATAGTCATTACCAGTTGCTATAGTTCTTGAATTCTTGTTAAATGTAAAACAGCTGCTGAGTCTTTTTAATGTAATTTATTAAGGGCATAAGATGGTTGACCAATAATATCAGTAATTTGTGAGCATTAATGATCTTCCAGTGAAATAGATACATTTATTCTTTTAAGGAAAGTATACTTCTTCAGCCTTTCTGTTCTTTAGTAATACTGGCAATGAAAGTATAAAATTCTATCAATATCAAAAGCTATGTTTTTATGTATTGCACACAATGGTCATGAGGAGTTCTGCTGAGACTTAACAACTTATTTATCATGCATTGCTGAACACATATCAAATGCTCAAAACTCCCAGTGATTACTGACTGCAGATTATTCAGATCACTAAGTTAAAGGTGAAAGACTTCATAAACCATTTCCATCCCACTAAGCCATTCAGTCTCCTCCTCTGCTTTTTTCATTATATTTGACATTTTTAGATTTAATCTTGGTTCCAGACTAGTAGCTTGTAGCTATGGGCGGATGAGATGATACTTTTCTAGCTGGAGAATATATTAAAAAGGAAAAATACGAAAGGTATGTGGAAAATGCAGGCCATACAGGGTTTAACAGTTAGTTGCTAAGCACAGACCTTTTCAGGAAAGTTCAGTTTCTAATATTGTTCCTGATAGCCAAACTAACTTATTGATAAGGGATCTTTTGCCTCAAAACTTGTGATTTCTTTGTGAAACACTGTGTGACCATGGTACAGTGGAAGGGTCAGAAAAGTGATTGTGTTTCAGTCAAAATTGCTGAAATTGCTCCTGTGTGAGGAAGGAGTGTTTATAGATTTATTATTTGCAGAACAGCCCTTATTTCCTCAGCCAAAATCTTACAATATAGACTTGCTTTCTGCTCTAAGTAATAAGAAGCTAACTAAAGGCAGCAATTAATATTATCTTCAATTCAATTTCAATGAAAAATTTCCTAGACTACCTTGACTGATGACTGCATGATGGTTAAAAGTGTTACACAAGCAGAAAGTATCCATATTTGTACAAGGACTCAGATACAATTGAAAACTTATTCTTTACTGCTCTGTGGGATGTTGTTGTTTATATTCTGTAAAGAGGAGAATAATGTTTTGAAACCTGTCTTGGTTTATTTTACCACTCTGTAGCAGCACAGTGTACTGTGTTTTATTTCTATATCAGAGAACAGGCATAGAGGTGAGTGGAGTCCATAACTCTGAATCATGCATAAACTCTGTTTTTTCTTTTTTTTTTTCCTTTTTTTTTTTTTTTTTTTTTTTCCACAGAGACAATCCCAGAACTGTCCTTAACCAAAAGCAAAATCAATTGCCCTCCTTGTTCTGCCTCTCTACATGTCTCATGTCTGATTTCAGCAACGTGATAAAGTTAGACATTCTAACCCTTTATTCACCTTTTGGTGTGAAACAGGAGGAATTGCATCTGATCTAGACCTGCTCTTTTCATTTTCATGGCCTTGGACTGGTAAAGGGCATTACAAACCATGGAGCTATCACTGCTTGGTGCTGATGTCTGACCTGCCCAGTGGCACAGAGGTATTTTAGTTCTCTACTTTGGATCGAACACCATAAATAAAAGTGAAAAAAAAAAAAGAGAAAGGTGCTGCTTGTTATGAAGATACAGTATATTGTAAAGTTTTTTGCAGCTGATATTTCCTCATAGTTCAGATGGAGAATGTGAATATAAAAATATGTATATTTTCCATGGATCACTAGGCCTGTTTAAAAAAACAAAATCAATAGGCTTGCCTACAGTCAAAAAGGTTTCAGATTTGATTTCTTTTCTTTCATTCCTCTGGCACTGCTGTGAAAGGCAATATGCACCTAGCAGTGCAAGCTAAAATACCACAAATGAAACCTCAGATTTCCTTTAGGAAAAAATCTTTCAAAATTTTACTTCAGATTACAAAGAAGATTCCTTCCTGTGAATGCCAAGAATCATAAGGATTACAGCAGAAAATATTTTAATACTTATCTCTAGTCCGTGAGTAAAATGACTTTTCTCAATTATACTTTTAATCTTTTCCATGGTTCTCTTCTCCTTCTTGTTTCACCAATATCTATCTTTGTGTCAGGAGAAAAAAATGCACAGAAGAAATGTATAAGTTAATACAGTCTAAAGGAAAGTAAACATTTAGTGCTAGAGAAAAAGAGAGAATATATTTTAGTAAGTTCTCAAGCAACCACTTCTTCAGTTGGTTAGATGAGTAAACTACCTGTAGAGATGATTTATAAATTTAGACTGTTACATCACTATCTCACTCCAATCTATAGGAGGTAGTGGAAGTTCTTTGATATATGTATACCCAATGTGAGATTAAGAAACAACGGTTCAGATGTTGGTCCGACCAGTTTATTACAAATCTTAATCAGGGAGATGGGGAAGGGGAGTAGGGTGACAGAAAAGATAGGAAATAGAAAAAAGGAGTCTTTGTAGGAAGAAAGAGGGAGATAGTCACCACTCAGGAAGCAAGCTTTGAGCCAGAAAGCAAAGAAGGGTTCTCACCTGCAGCTTTTCCTTTCTGCCTCTATCTGCTACAGGATTGATCAAAATTTAATGTCATTTAAGATAATCAAGATAGCTCTATGGGAAGTTCACTTTTTTAAATTAGATTGTGGGATTTCATTCCAGTTTCATCTAATCTCTAACTTGAATTTCAGTGTTTGTCTATTAGTCATGTGTATATGTAGACAACTGAAATAATAATTTAAGAGTTATTGTTATCACTGTTGAGGGAAAGACTTTTATGCCACTATCTGAGTTGGCTACTGTCATATAGTATTTTACTTATGGATATTAAAAATTTAATTGGCTCTGTCAATGTACCTCATTATATATTGATGGATGAAGCAAGTCCTATCTTTTGTAAGGAGAAAAGGTTATAAAAGACATATTTTTGTCTTCAAAACTACAACCTGTGCATGTTAAAATTCATTTTATATTACATTCATCTCTGCTTTACAAATGCATGCTTATTTGCTCTAAAATATATTTTCCTCTCAGACTTGAAGTGATCTAAGTTCAGTTCCTAATTGTTTAAAACAGAATGGTTTTCTGATCTTCAGTTGTAACTATGTCAACAAATTGATTTATGCCCTTTGGTCAATAAGCTATATGATAGAAACTATCCTCCTTCAACTCCTCCCTGCTTGGCTGGATACACATGACATCAAAGTGGAAAAAAAAATCACTCAGCTCTTTCAGCTTGGTTCAGAGTTATTGCTAATAGTGACAAACAGACGAAATCTCAGATACGTGTGAGATTTATGTGCCCTTACTGTCCAGCTGAATGCAAATCTCTTTCAATTGGATAGTGTATAAATAAGTTAATAAATAAATAAGTTTCAAAAATAAACATCTTCTTTTTATTGGCAAGTGCTACAATGCATTTAACATGAAAGTAAGATCATACCTTGTCTTTATAAAGATTCTGCATTAATTTGTACAGTGTAACCTTGGAAAGAGCAATAAGGAGAGCATAACACTCTAACTGGTAACACACCGCAACTCTCTGTTAATGCTTTTCCACTTAAAGTGGAAGTTAAAGGCCTAAGTGGGAATGGTGACTATTTCTCTTCACTTTTTTGGCCACTTTTGTTTCAGTCCTTTATGTACTGTGGACCTGTTGCACCTTGAGGCAGGTAAACAGGCTGATGATGAAAGTGTTCTTGCCAAAGATGCAAAGCTGAATTTTTCTCCATGCAGCTGTGTTAGCACATGATCTTCATGGCCCAAAGACTTGCATATCCAGTTCATTTATTTCTAAAGAACTAAATAGTTTGCCAAAAACATAGTAACCTTTTCTGAAAGGTAATTACTGAGTAAAATTCAGTCCCTTCAACACTAGTGGCAAAACTCTCGCAAAACTCTTGCTGATATCAGCGGTGGAAGTTCAGCAAATTTTATGGAATTAAGTTACAGCAATAGGGAGTAAAAATATTTTATGATTTGCTTGGAGTATTTAATAGTTTGTAAACTTTAGTGGCTGTGCTACTTATTAATGCCAATACAAGAAATGGTGCAAAAATTCAGTCAATTCTTCCTGAGAACATGAAATGAAAACGAGGTTAAAGCATGTATGCAGCAAAAAGTTTTTTCAGTGAAAAACCTGCCTGTGTTATTTTGTTTCTCCATGACTGACCTTAGAATTTAGATGTCTTTTTATTAGTTACTTTGGGAAAACATATTTTCTGAAAATGAAGTTTGTCACAGTAAGCTCAACTTCACCAGAAAACAGTATGTAACACTGAAGGTCAAAAATAACACTTCTCATAATGTGGCAAAATTTGGAATAAATGATGCTCAATATTATGTCTTTTTAAAAGCCTGTAGGTATGAGTACAGGCTGGGTGTGTGTACAGAATATTGGAAAGAATGCTCTGAACACTTCAGAAAATAAATGATTGAATGATTAAATTTCTAGGGCAAGGAGACCCTACAAACTGGGAGTGGAAAACCATCTCACTCCTCAGCAAAATAATGGAAATAATCTTCTGTATTATTCACCTGAAAATATTAGTTCTAAATTGATTTCTAGAGAGAACCATTGGAAAATAAAGGCATGAAAGGGAGTCTAAAATATTTGTAGTAGTCAGGCTGCAAGGTGATTCAAATAGAGATAACAGCTTTCTAAGAAAGAATCAGTCAATCATGGAGAAATTCAGTGTTCTACAGATATTATTTATTTGTCTACAATACCATTAGCTACCATGTAGATGAACTGGCAAATGCCAAAAATATATTCCAGTGATATATTTATACTGACTAAAGAATCTGTTCATATTACCACAAATAACTTTTTAACATCTTTATTCATGCAGCACTTGCAAATACGAATATTGTCTAACAGGCAGACTTAAACGAGTTCACCTTTATTCCATTAATCTCAGTGATATATGAGCTTGGAAACCCAAAGATAACATTTCAGTATCAACATTGCCTATTAAAAATAATTCAACAAGCAAAAAGATGTTAGTAGGAAATGAAAGAGACACGTAAGTTCACACATGCATTCTGTGAGTAGGATTTTTTTGTTTGTTTGCTTTCAGCAGTACTAATTGGTTTAAGTAATCATGAGTTTCTTCAAAGTCCTGTTGTTTGAAGCCCTCATAATGACTTTTAGAGGTTCTTAAATATTTTTTCTTTTAAAATTATATAGTAATATTTCTTCATTCACATGTATAAAGGCTATACTCACAAATGGGTCACTTGTATACATCTTACCACCTAGTGTTCCAAGAAAGGGATAAAACCATCATGGGAAGAGTTGGACCCTCGTGAATTCACCACAGCATTCAGCCTATTCAAAGCAAGAGGGATCGTGGAAAAAGAGTTTAGTCTAAATTCAAATTCCAGTCTCTCCCTTGGATTATTTTGTGTCATTCATCTTTCAAAAGTTCATTTAATAAAACTAGAGCACTGATGAGCAGAAACAAGAAGACCTGTGAATCTATTTTTATAATACAAAGTACAGGTATGGACTTATTTAAAGATCTTTCTCATCTGCTCTCAAGTTTTTGAAGTGAATACATAAGCAGCCAAATTATGCCCTTCGGACAATATCTAATCACAGAATCAGAAAATTATTATGTACCAGTAGTGTCCCTATATGTCATGCCCTTTTCTGTCTAAAAGAGTAGAAATAATATTTTAGACTAAAATAGTTGAAAATATTCCACTACTGCAAGCTACAGAATATTTTAAAATTGACTGTGCTAGAAAGAGTCAAAATGACGCTAGGACCTTGCTATCTGAACTTTATGGCCAACACTGCATAAAGAGGCATATTCAATTAACATTACATAATTTCAAAAAGAAGAATATGTTTTTATTAATCTATTTTACAAAGACAGCAATGTTTATGTACATCCTGTTTCCAGTAAAGACTGATTTTCTGATTTTGTTATCTTCAGCAGAAGGATCACACCCGCATCTACTCAGGTTTAGAAAGAATGACAGAAAAATCTTATTTCACTTTCCTGCTTTAAAATGATAGTTACTCATTGTTTTGGGGGGTCTTTTTCAGAGCAAATTGCAAAGATTCCATCAATGATTAGCAATAATAAAGTCCATCTAAACTGTACATTTAAAAAAAAAGTTCTGCCACAGTGGCCTCACTCTTAGAATGATTCATAACTTATAATGAACAGCTATCAAAGTTGAGGTTTTACTGGGTTTTAGTTTATTTTGCACATGCAGGTTTTCATTTGATAACAGCCAATACCTTCCACAGTGCAAGAAGGAGCTCAGAATTTCAATTTTCACCAAGCATTTTGAAAGTATTATGTTTTCAGTAACCATTTGCTCTTATTATGAGCATCATCATGAGAGCTGATTAATTTTCTCTCATTCTCAGTCCTTGTTACATTTCTTGTTCCATGAATAAGACATTAAACTTTTCAAGTACAATATATTATGCACTTGCTGTACTGCATTAACCTTTCAGATATTCTGTAATTTTAGTAGGCTGGTAATTTAAATCCTGTTAAATGTTTGACTGGATGGTAGAAGAAAAGGATAGGAGATCCAGTCAGCCAAGCTCCAGAAAATTGACAAGACCAATGTAAAAGATTTCTACCCCACACCAAAGTAAAAATTGTAAGCTTAAATTTAGTGCAAATATTATCAGAAGGATAGGAGGAAAAAAAATGATGATATAGCGAAATAGTTTGACATAAAATATTCTTTTATTCCTGATTAAAATGATTGTTTTAAACCCCATGACAATTTCCTAAACTTAACTGGTGCCTTGGGTTCTCATTAGCAGCAGAAATTTCTCCTTCTTTGGATCAGTTTATTTTGTATAAGCCCATTGCTTAGAGCTATTATTTGCTTAAGATTCTTGACAAGAGAAACTATAGATGTAATAAATGGATTAGAATGCCCCTTTTTAATGCCAGAAAGTTAACTTTGGTCTCTAGTGGGATTTTGCGTGAACACGGTTTTTAACTTATTCTTGATATTCAAAAAAGTCATAAAATCGTTAGCTTTGTGACTAAATGTGTCTAGCTAATTTAAAAATGCACCAGCTTCTGGGAGCACAACTCACAAGAATATTTTGCTAAACTCCACGTAATGCCGTGAAATCACAAAAAGCATTAATTACGAGGCCAGATCAGAAATGCTGCTTCATCGTCATTTAATTAAGGCAGATAAATTATTTCTGCAGTTCTAGCTTTCACCAGAAGGAATTTTAAAAGGTTTCAAACAATATTGTGTTTGTCTTCCTGACATCAGTTTTGGAAAATGTTACAGAAAAACTTTCAAAGATTTTAAATGTGTTCTAGATTTTTTCCTTAGAATAATATATTTTCCTTAGACATACTAGTTTAAATCCATCACTTTATATCTCAAGAACACATAACAAATAACTATCTGATGTCTACTGTGAAAATGAACTGAATTATTAAGCAGAAAAAAAAAATATTTTTTTTTTACTATCACCTGTGGTCTAGATAGACTTATTGACAAGAAAATCATGAGTTGTAAAGTTTTGTCACCAGTTTGTGGCATTTGACTCAATTGCTGTAAGGCATGATTATAACAGAGAGATTTTGTTGCTAGAAAATCTAGTAGTACCATATAATTATAATTGAGCAGTTCTAGGGGAAAAAAAATAAAAGCCTTACTAGTGACCAAACAATTTTAAGATATAATTTAACAAGAAAAAAAAAATTGAAAACAATCTGCAAGCTGTCATATTTGTATATTTGCCCTCTTTAAACTGAGTTGTAATACCTGACTGAAAAACTCAAAAAAATAGAAAAATTTTAACAGAATATTTTTAATTACACCAATTACTGTATTTCAAAACAGTCACTAATAATAATTGTTTGTTGCTAATAAATTATTATTTTAAAAAATCATTTAAAAATGTTAATAATGTATCTCATTTCTTTAAATTTGTATATATAAATAAAATATTTTTTATCTTATAAAAACTTACAAAAGTAGACTTGGGGAAACAGAAGTTGAATAATATGTTTCTATTAAAATGACAATTTTGAAAAGGACAAGATGCTTTGATTTCATCTTATTTTTATTCCAACTGTTATAATTGAATATATTTTTATTTCAGAAATACACTGCACAACTGAAGTAAAAGTTTTTTCAATAATCTAAAAATATAGTCCTCTTTATCATTTTCCATGCAGATTCAGTAACAACATCAATAGAAGCTTTCACAGAAGATGCCTAGTCTACACTGTAAGAAAAAATTTGTCTTAGAATGCCACTAAACTTTCTCAACTTCTACAAGGATCAGGATTTGATGAATGCTGAGTAGAATGGATAAGCTCTCTGGCAAATCTGATGAATATAGTTACAATTGATGCTACTAGCTGCAAACCTGAAATTTTAAGAAAATAATTCTTTCTACAGCAGTTGTAGTTGTAGTTGTGACCAAACTTTTTAAATTGAAAAGGAATTATTTTTAATTCCAGAGCCCATGTAACTTATCTGTCATGTACATTTCTAAAGGCTTTAGAAATTTATTCTTCAGTAAATTGTAGTTGATAAGAATTATGCCTTAGTGGCATAAGGTGATGTGTTGTAAGAAGAGTTCTGTAATTTGTTTAAGTTATCTCTGTCACAAAAAGAGGGTAGGTGACTTAGATCTAAATACTATCTTAAAACTATGGTAGGACTCCAGGACTTTTCTGTTATGAAAAATAGAATTATTATTTCTTATCAGTGTTTTTTCTAGTTATATGACATAAAAGGGTACGAGAATTTATTGCTGGTTTCCTCTCTTCCCCAAAGTTGAGTTCTCCTTGTCTGTCTCAAAGAATTAACATTTAGGGAGATTAACTCTTCCAGAGCTTTCCAGGGATGAAACAACAAGCTAGTCACTTCACCATGATTGTACAGTCCAGTTACTGATCTACTGAAAAGATACTATACAAATCTCTCTGTGAACCAGGTGCTTATTTATATCCAAGAGTGTTCTGTCATGGTTCATGCACTTAAGACCTTTTAGTATCCCATTTTAATTATTTTACACACCTGTGCCTTTCGTAAGATTTTAGATGAAGGGTGAATTATCCTGGGGCGATGGAAAAAAATCAGGTTAAAAAAAAAAGATCAAGCAGGCTTTATTTTTATTGTGAACCTCATTACAGAGCACATAATTAAGATTTGGATTAAAATATTAAAATCATTATATATAAGAACTATGTAATATTCAATGTAATTGAAAAGTGTCTTTCAATAAAACCCTACCTATTTCACTCTAACGTGTTGACAATTTTATTATCTTATAGAGGATATCAAAAATTTCAGACAATCTATTGAATATCTCTTTCTAATGGCTTTGTAATGAAGAGCCCAACAAACTGTACAAAATATATTGTGAGTTGAAGAAACCTACACAATTCTATTCAGTAGTAAAAAAAAGAATGTTTTGTTAACAGAGAACATCTATTTCCCTAGTATATTGTACTGAAAGCAGGTAACCTGGTGTGTCTTCAGTGCACCTAAATCATATGGGTCTAACATACATTATCAGGATATTCATTTTAGATTAGCAGAATCCATTTGAAAAACACTTAGAATCACTGAATAATTACACTATTTCAGCTACTAGTTATAAAAAAAAGAAGAGGGGAAGAATCCTGTAGCCTCTATGTCTGTCTTTCCTGGCAGTGCAATTTTCTATAATTTCTTCAGTTGCTGGGAACTGTCTCAATTATTTTATATTTCTGGCTTTTACAATTATACCCCAATTTTATAAGGGAAAATTAACTTCCCTAAGGTAAGTATTCCCTTGCTACATAAGAGGTGAGATCCAGATGCTGAGAATTCCTGGCAGAGATCTGTACTTTCCTATGTTTTCCTCATTTAATAGAAGCTATTTCAATATTATTTTATATTTTGGACCAGAAAAAGTATAAATAGGGACTGCAAATGTATTTCTTTCCAGTCAGAGCGCTATTGTTCTTTAAAACCTATGATCTAGCCCTGTGTGTTATCATACTGTTCATAAATGTTTCAAAATTAATTTGAAACTAAGTATAATTTAAAAAAAAATGTATGTCTTAAAACAGGTTGTGTTAGCCTAATTAATTTTTTCTCCACTGTTGAACTTTGATGAACAAACTCAGTCTACATATTTTCGGTTTATTACATAAAGGCACAGTATTTTCTTCCTTTCTGCTTACATGTATAGAGTTGCATTTTATTTGCAACAATTCTGACAATTTAGACTGAATTGTTTTGAGTTACTTGGTGAAAATTTTTTGCAACTTGTTTTACTTAAAGAATTCTTTAGCTCTTCTTAATGTTTGTTATTTTATCCTGTCTTTTACTCCAGTTCCCTGAATAACTTTGTTCATCTTTCCAGTTTTATCAATGTGCCCCTGAGTATACAAGCAGACTTAATTTTTCAGACAGAAAGTGTAATTTTAATTAGTAAAATAAAATATACATCTGAATTCTTTCTTGGTTTAAATTGGGATTACATGATTTGTTTAATTAAAATGACAGTTATAACTGTTCTCCTCTCCTCTCCTCTCCTCTCCTCTCCTCTCCTCTCCTCTCCTCTCCTCTCCTCTCCTCTTTTCTTCCACAAAACTGGTTGTACTTCAAATCTAAAGAATCTTTATCCATAGAATGCAACAATAGCTGATTTAAATTACATTTCTTCTACTCTTATATGAAGACGATTCCTATTCTCATTTCTGTATAGTTCTTTTTTCTGCCTTTTTTGTTCTTTTTTTTCTGTTCTTTTAATTTTAGGCTGTTAATTTTTTGCTAGATTTTCCTACTTTCTCTGACTTCCTTATCTTTATTTTGTACCTTTTCACTTCCTGAGCTCATTCTTCTATATCTACTTCAGTGTAACCTTTTCATTTTTGTTCTCTGTTCATTTATACCCATAATCCTGAATTCTATCCGTTATTCCCTTCACCTCTATACTCAAGTTGCTTTTGAGCTACCTACCTATCATTCAGACTTCAGTGGAACAGCTGTTCGCTTGTACATGGGGCAGAAAGAGCACACTGAAAAATGATCCAGCCCAAAACATCACAGGGTAGAGTCTATAGGTCATTCTGTTATCTCTGGAGATCTCAGTACTGAGAAAGTAGACTTGATATTAAATGGTGCTGAGCATCAGTAAAATCAGACCATAGACTTTTTACTATCTGTATTGTATTATTGTATTGCTTTATATTTTAATCAGTTACTGCATGACCTTTCAATTATAAAACAAGAATATTGCTTTAAATACAGATGTGTAAACAGAAAAAATCATTAGTGCAGAATGAGATTTTTGGAGTTAGGAAAATGTATAAGAGAGCCAAGCACAGAGTTATGCCAACTAAAGGGGAATTCAGTCTGCTGTTTTAATAAGGTAATATTTAAAACCATCCTAAAGCATGAATAAAAATAGGCATTGAATTTATTTTAAAAACTTCCCAAATTCTTCAGTCTTAAGGTGGCTGCTGCAGAAAACAAGTAACAATCATTTCCCACATCAAGACAGTGACCCAGAAAAGAAATTAAGTAAGATCCTAAAAGCAAAGCCTAGATGAATTAGTAGGATTAATAGCAGATTTGTTCAAATTATTCTAGGGCATATGAATATGGAAAGGTAGAACCATGCCCAGAATTTTAGACAATAAGCAGCAATTCTGTAATTCGCCTGTTGCTAAAAGATCTCTGGCATATTTTGTAAATCTCACATACAACTAGGACAAGAAGGAAAACAGTGGTGGCAAAAACTAATTAAAGTTAAATAAAATGAGCATCTTATCTACTTTGCTGATGAGATAAAGTTTCTGTGACATCTTGCATTAATTAAGCTATTAATACCACAACTTGGCTTTCTTTACAAGATTCTTCACTCAGCTCTAGTTCCCTTTCTCAATTCTTTTGCTTCTGAAGTGAGTTGTAATTTTCTTTATCCCACCAGCTGTTATTCACCATTGTATAACAATGAATACTGAATTAATGAATAAAAACATTATTACCAATTCAGAACAACTTTTTGTTTACACTTATATGTCAATGGAAGAAACAGTTGCAAAAAAGAAAACCTTATGTCACTGACAGAATGTATATTAGATAATATTTTCAACCATCAATTTGTTTTACTTCCAGTGCTTATTTTACCTTCCATTCCTGTATAGCCATCTGTGATCTTTACATGGAATATAAATCTTTTTTGAATGTTTATACAACAAAGAATACAAGGAGGATACTAGAAATGTAACAGCCATTAGACACTACTTGAGTTCAAACAATAACAAGAGCAGTTATAGACTGTGTTTATATGTGCCTTCTGATACATTACAATTCTTACTGCAAAGCAGACTTTGCTCTGCTACTTGAAATATCTGTGTTGAAATCAGCTGCAGTTAGAGAATGAGAATAAAAAAGATAAACAGAAACGTTCATGTTATCATGCTAATGCCTATCAATTCCATAAAATGACTATATTCTTGTAAAACTAAAGATCCTGGACAAACTAAAATTGGATGGTAAAAGAACTGCAAGCAGCATTTAAACCATACGCATTCAGCCATGGATATGTAGTCCAAATCCTCGACATCTATGCATTTTTCCATTCTCCCTCCCTTCTTCCCTTCTCATTTGAGTTGTCTTCACATGATTGTCTTAAGAAATGACAGAGCAGTACAGATCATATGTTTAGGTCTTTAAGAATGTGTAAGTCTCTGAAGTAATGGAAAGAAGACAAATATGCATATTCCAATCTGTATCTTAAAAGTTGCTCTGAAATATATATGCTTTCTTGGAAAACTGTTTCCTCTTCCACAGTTGAGATGGACAAGAAGAGGCTCAGGAACTGGGGCCAACAGAGAGAACTGTGGACTACTGAGGAAAAGAAATCAACTTTAAGGAATCACAGAGACTCAATGAAGGAACACTTATTTCTTCTCCAAGGCTGGGAAAGCTGCCCAATATATTTAGCATTTATATTGCCTGGAAATTACATTAGAATATTTGGGAGAAGTTTCTTTAAAATAAAAATGGTTTCAGGACCAGATTTTTGCTCACACATATGCATGGGGTATCTGAATATTATGCAAATATTTACATGTGAGTAATATATTAGCTATTTTTGTGTGCTTGTACTAAAGCAGTTGCTGCATAGACATTTTGTTGCTCTGGAAATCTGGCACTTAAACAGTGATAAAATAGTTTCGCAGATGAGAATAGAGTACTATAGTTTAACAGTCAGTTCAAGAGAGAATAATAATAAAAGTAGAGACCACACGATATAGGCAATCATGTTTATCTTCATGTCACCATTGCCCTTTCAAGAACTTAGATGAGAACACATGACTGTTGGTGCAAAGATTTTTTGTGTCCTTTCACTGAAGTACTACATTCACTCCCTTCTAGATGTTTCCTCTGAGAGGAAGAGATAAAGTAGACGTTTAGATAGATTTAGATAAAGTATAGCATTTAGTTCTGTGGTGGGGTCTGATGGGTGTCCCTTCCCACTCCTGGTGAGACAGCTCAGCAGTATTTTGGGGTAAGCCAAGAAAGTTCCATCAAGATTTTTAAGATAAACAATGGGAAATGATCATATGTTGCAACATGTAGTCCTCAGTTTAAAGAGAGCAAATTAACAGGATTTTCTGATATAATATTCCGAAGAATCTAGCACACTACGAAATGTTGCAACTGATTTAATTAAGGTGAGGAACAGTACTTCCTGAAAGCAGCTGTGCCATGCGAGGTTGTAATTCTGAAATGTTGGTTCGGTCTCTACAAAATATTTTTTATTTTTATTCAGAGCAGAATCTCCTTTTATGTTCAATTTTTTTCATTATTTATTACTGACTTAATGAATTGTCAAGGATTGTATTCAGTACCACAAATGATAACAAGATGCTTCTATGGGCCTGGAAGACACCCTTCCATATGCAGGTTCCTGAGTGCTAAATCAGAACTTATTACTTTAGCAGAGGTTGTAAAAAGAAGCATGATATTCATCAGTTCATATGAATTAGAGGGAGTTATGATCAAAAAAGAAACAAAGAAAATGATCACAGTCTTCTAAATTTATCCACAACTATATTCACATGTTCAGTTTACAAAATTGTTTACCTATTTGTCCTTCATACACAACATGAAAGTTTAAGTCTTAGACTAATTTTGCTAATAGTGGTCATTTTAGCCGTCATAAAAAGATTCAAATAATATTTGATTTTTCCTTGTTATACTAAAGGAAGAAGAATTTACTTCCAAAATTCCTCACCCTACATCTTGAATAAAAAGCAGTCTTTGACATTGCCGAATTATCTTATTTCAGCAAGAGTATATTGCTAGAAGGAGCAATCTAAACACTTTTTCTGAATGTCAAAAGCAATGTGAGGTTTTGCAAATTAAAAAATAAGATCTCTTTAATTTTAGTTGCATAAATTACATGACAACTGTAGGCTGTTCCACATATTTCAAATAAAAACATATAATATATGTAAAACAAATGGTTTGCAGTTAGCTAATTAACTTACTCAACCATAAGTTCTCAAAGACCCTGATTTGACCATAAAATAGTACCTTTCAAACTTCCATATGGCTTTCTGACAATTTTTTAAATGATTTTTTTTTCTTTTTTTTTTAGTTGAGCTTTGTTGACACGGAAAGAAATTAAGTCTCTTAATGAATGAAAAATGACTGTATTTTTCTGACTTCACTCAACTACGTACCCTACCTACCTCCAGCTTAGCCTGGAGGGTAAAACCCTGTGCAGTGAGTGCAGGATCCCATCCATTCCCTTCAGGACGTGTCCAATCAC
Organism: Lagopus leucura; assembly: GCF_019238085.1. Classification (NCBI taxonomy): domain Eukaryota; kingdom Metazoa; phylum Chordata; class Aves; order Galliformes; family Phasianidae; genus Lagopus; species Lagopus leucura. The sequence continues at coordinate 41,621,192 of NW_024962264.1, forward strand.
ACTGATATGGTATCAGACAATCGCAGCCTGTAATGTCTTAGGAGGAGAGGCTAGGACAACATAGAAAATCATGAATAGAAAAAATTTACTTGGATCTTTTTCACGTGGTAGCAGCTTAAACAGAGGCACTCCATTTGGTCAGCACTCGAGGCAGATCATTTCCCATGGTGAGTTTTGCTGCTGACCTCTCCCTTCTACCAATACAATGGGTTCAGTTCAGCATATGGGGTCACAAATCTATGGCATGTGGTTTGTCGTGATTGAATGTGCTGAGTATCACAACTTGCTTCTTGTAAAATAATCTCCTAGCAGTTCAGTAAAATAGATTTCTATTGGTTTCCCCAAGAGGCTCTGAAGACTAACTGCCAAGTGTGGTGTGGAGTACTGGGCAACCCTCTGTCACTGAGTTCAGTACCTCCCAGGTCTCAGGTCTGAAATGTTAAACATTTGACTGACAGCTCAGTCAGTAGGCTGTTTTGGCCAAAATGCTATGATATTTGCTCTTCAAGAAAATAAAGTTGCCATTCAAAAACTGGAAGAGTCCTGACATCTGAGAGATTGAATTATGTTGTACTGGTGAGGTGTAGCAGAAAAGCAATCATCAAATACTAGCCTTCTTAAAGAATACGATATGTTTTTACAAGCTAAGTCCTATAAAATATTTCAGCAATGAAATACAGAATATTCTATGTAGTGAAGTTCAGAATAATCACAGAAGTCAGAGACATGATAAAATATTTCAGAGGAGGAAATGCATATTTTATTCATCCACAATGACATTATCTTAACAGACTAGGAAAAATTCTTGCTAAAAAAAAGGATATATTTAAATATTTATATAGCCCATGTTTCAGACAAGGAAAAAATAACTCCTTCAGCAATAAAGATTTGTAAATGGCCAATTACCAGAATTTTTAATAGCTTTTTTTCTTACCTTACATATTTTAATATGTAGCATTCATCTTTGCACGGAAAGAAAGTTCTGAATACTTGTTTAGTGCAGGCAATAATTAGAAAGGGAATTAATCAAGGCCACTACTTTTTTTTTTTTCAAATAAGTAATTTAGAAGAATTATATACACTTTATTCTTCTGACAAAAAATACAAGCACAAAGACTTTGCATGTTTATTCCCAACTTACAGTGATTTTGAACCCACTATTTCCACATGCTCCCCCTGCCAAACTACATGGTTTTTGGTGTCTGGCTGTGACTTGTTATCCTTGGGAAAAGTCAAAGGCTTCAAACTGCATCCTAATACTGACTGTTAAGGTGGGGCAGTTTTCCAACACAAGACAATTAAGAACAGCATTTTTTCAAAGGCTATCCTGTCTGACTCTGTTGAGATTTCAAAGTGAGACAGCAGTAGTGACATCTTTAAGATGCTCTCAGACATATACCATTAATAAATAAATAAATAAATAAAAAGCAAAAGCATGTTCAGCAGTTGCTTTGAATTTTTTGGTTAAAATTCTCTTATGTAGTCACTGCAAAGCACACACTGCATACATTCATTTTGTCCCTTACATAAAGAAAGCACACAAATGTCTACTGCTTCCACTTTTGTTTTTCAATTCTAGAAACCATACATCGCATCCTAAACAGATGCTATGTTACTGCATGAGCACAATTTTCATATAAATTGGTAAAAATTTTCTGGTGCTGAAATTATGTTGCTTGTAGAGAAATATTTTTATATCTTGCTCAGTTTTTTTTGTAAGATTGCTCAGGATTTCAAAAGTGAGAAATTTATGATACCCTGGTGAATGATATGCATATAAGTAGTATTAAACAGCAAAATTTTTTGAGATACGAGTTGATTCAAAATTCAAATTTTTAAAAAGATGAGATAAATGGTATCTTGATAGTTCTGTATCTTAATAATAAATTTTACACATTCACAAATATGCACAGTTTAGACAGTATAACTCTGAGCTAACATGCATAAAAGTATAAAATAAACTCAAATAAATACTTTTTATAAGACCAGAGCAATCTTTCTTTCATTTTACAAGCTGTAAAGGCCAGAACGGATCAAGAAGCACAAGCTATAAAGATTTATTTTTGTATATTACATTTTAGTAGCAAAGTTACTGGTAGGAAATCTACACAAGTTTCATGTGTGTAAGTGTGATTCTCAAAAAATTGCAGCAATAAGTAATAGTGATATCATTTTAATGTACTCTTCCCTGTTCTTTCCAGCTGCTTGTTGGAAAATGGATTTATCAACAAAGTGAAAGCAAGATAGAAAAGCTTATGTCCTTTTCGTGACTTTACATATACTACAATGGCTACAGATATTTTGTTCAAAGCCATTTTGATTGTGCTTTCTCAAATGTCTGACAGTTAAATTTTACAGCTTTTTACCCATTAGAGCACACTAGTTTGATAAAATACAGCAAAATTGCAATGTTTGGAATGATTTTTTATAACTCTAATGTTATTTTCAGAACTTCTGGTAACAAGAGATATTAAAACTATTTTCCCATTTTAGAAAATGCCTCCAAAGGTTTGGGCTTTGCTAAAAACTGTAAATAATCACTCAGATGTGCTTAAGTATAGCCACATCAAAGCCAAATCATGGTGAATAGCTAACGTCTGAACTTAGCAGCTAAAAATACAGAGTGGTATAAACTCTGGTAGTGTGTGGAGTGGTATAAATGCTTAAATGAATACCACATAAAAAGAAAAGGCTTCCATAATCAAAAGCAATTTAACTACATACTACACAAAATTTGCTGAGGTTCTCTGAAACCTCAGCTCCTTTTTTGGATGGAATTTGTCCTTCATAAGCTCTGTGCCAATCTGAACACCTGGGCTGTTATTTTAGAGCTGTTATTTTAAACATGTCAGAGGGGTACAAAGAAAGCACTAAGGAGGTTATTCTATAGATGTTATAGCAAGCAGAACTTAACAAAAAGTTCTTGCTCTGGATACAAGCATGAAGAGAAACCTCCCAGCATTCACAGCTGTTAAAATTTCAGAGGTATCCAATGCTCAGGTGTCCTTAAAACACCTACCCTGTTTCACCCATATTTGCATTTCTTTAGTCCAGTCAATGGGATTCATCTGTGTTGCCCTTTACAATATATTTATATCTCTGTTTCAGGAATATGGGATGCTTTGATCATAGAGATTTTGTATAATTGTATTTTTCCCCATGTAGGTACACTATTTTTACTGTTATGATATTTACCCTTTTCTGATGCCACGATTGAGAATTGGAAAGTGCCTCAGAGATATTTGTGTTTTTTTCCACATCATCTAAGATTGGCACTGTTCCTTTGGTGTTTTACTGAGCATGATTTTCCAATCCATGCCCTTTTCACATGAGTTCTTATGTTAATTCCCTCATTAATTAATTCCATTGCATATGAAGAAACTACAATTAGTTTCCAGTCTTTTTCCTGAGATTGAAGAGGCCATAAATGCTTCTTCCTTGATGGTTGCATCTCATTCCTGAATTTACCCTTTGCTTTCACTTGACAATTCCACCCATATCATCCAACAGCGAGAGTATCCCTCAATCTTTACATTTTCTGTACTGATACATTATAAGTAGTAAGAAATAATGTCATTGTTAATGTAATTTTAGCAGTTATTTGGCACAAACCTGCAGAGATTAATGAAGTTCATACAAAAATAGGAATGAATACAAATTTCTAGACAGATACATGATACTGTTGGATCAGGGCTACATAATTCTTCATTTTTGAAAGAAATGGAGGGAAAAACAGCGTGACTGTTGAATGTCTTAAGACATATGCAGTACATAGACACATTCACATGAAAGACTGGCTTTGCCTTGCAAAGCAATCAGTCTCTTGCAGGATAAAGCTGGTTTTCAAAATTCCAGCCAGGGAGCTAAGGAAACTCAGTCTAAATATAAATTCTCATCAGTTTGGTTTTTGGTTTTTTTTTATATATATATATGTATACATAACACATTCATGTTAGCTAGTACTGGCAGACACAAAACACTCATGTAACTGCTAGGCGATCTGAACTTTGATTGCTCTAAGTGTTTTTGTTAGTAGTTTCAGCTTTTGGTTATTTTTTGAAAGGGAAGGGTATTTTTTTTTTGAGGCACTAGTCTGAGAAAGCTGCTAATCCCAAGATTAAAACAATAATCATCCAGAGATTTCTTTGCTAAGCTTACCTGTACATGCAACTGGGATTCAGAAACTCATAACGTACAAACAGTTATTCGCCCTTCTCCATTACCAAGCTCATTGTCAAGACATTATGTTATCCTCATCCTGGGTAAGTTAATACTCATGTTTGTGGCATAAAGAAAATCTTGGAAATTAGCTGTAGAGAACTATCTATGCTTTGGACCATAACTAAAAGTGACTGCAGTTTAGCAACAATTAGCTTGCAAACTATTGGTGACTTTGCTTCTTATCTTGAACAAAAAGGCAAAGCTCAGCAGTTGCCTATCATTGTCTACTAGTGCATAGAAGTATTAGTCTTCTAACAACATGGCTTCTCTCCCTCTCTCCCTCACCATACAATGCATTCATCAGACTAGGCAAAATTAGGAAACAGCTAGTGGCTACTCTTTCTGGTAGTGCACCACTGCTATCTACATATTGGACTGTTTTAACCTCTTTGCTAAAACTGAGATTGACATAGAAAAGTATTTGTAAATATAAATAAGTAGGATATTTCCTTGAATATCACTGTATCACTACATGAACATTTCCAAAGAATTCAGTTTTAAACAATGCAAGTTCTATATCTAACATACACCTGGTAATATATTCAACCACTGGAGCATTTGAAATACCGTATCCTTATCATTATCTACATACCTAATGCTTTCTCAGCATCTAAATGGAAAAATATATTAAGGTGTCAACCTTATCTGACTGACTGTCATAGCTAATACCCATTATACATGCCTCTAAATATCAGTGCAATTTGTCCCACTGATAAAGTCTGATCTTATCCATCTGTATAGTAATTAGATTATTTTGTTGCTATATTTAATCCAGCTGCTATTTTAGCTCCAAAATATTTTTAAAAAGTCAAAGATATTTTTGCAAAATAGAAAGTTCTTCCAATATTTGTAGGAGAAATTAGTGATGGTCAAGGTCTTTATCATAATAAGATTTGTTTTATTTATTCTTAATATTAAATAGAATGAATTGTCTCACTGAAGTAAAAATATTTTTGCTGTAAAAAAGATACAATGTAAACAAACATGCTCTGGAGGAGCTGCAGTTCAGATCTTTCATTGCATCTGAGAGACTGAGTGAAAATCTTCTAGAACAAAGACTTTTAAATGTAGGAGTTACCTTCTATGTAAGATTGAACCGTTTAAAGTAAATCTGAATTTGATGCTTTCAAATTCCGCGAAGTACTTATGAGCACAGAAGAATTGCATGTTTTTTAAATCCTTGAAACAGTAAGCAGAAAGTGGCTTTATTTTCCCATCAACATGTGTTTTGAAGTAAAAAATAAAGATACTTTGAACAGCTCTTTTTTTAAAGTGCACATCATTTTGTTGGTACTGTAGACTACTTTTCTCAGAATGCTAATTAATGTAGACGTATCTTAGCTAGACACTGACTGCCTTTTCTGGGTATCTGTCCTGTCTTTCTAGAAGATGTGTTCTGAAAGCCTAACTATTCATTTTCTCTTCTTATGTAAGAAAATAATGGCTTTTTAAATATATGTAATTTCTTAACATTTAAACTTAAAAGCTGTAAAACTGAGGTTGTCAGAAAGGGCAAATTTCATGTATGAAAGGGACTATATGAAAGGGAGACAGAATCAGTAGTTTCCTTACTGGGTAGTTACCGAATGGCCAGGTAGCAAGGTTAGGCAAGGAAATATTACAAAAATGAAAGAATTCTGCTTGTTACTTCTATTTTTTTTTTTCCTGAAATCATATTAGAATATACAATTGATATATGAGTTGCATGACTTTTTTCATTGTAGATTCATATTTAATTTTCTCATAACTGTGCTAGATACAGGAAGTCTTAATGCCAAACTAGAAAGCCTTACCACATCTGTACTGGAAAACTTCCTTAAAAGACACTTATAAAGACATTTATATGTAAATAAATTCCAAGGCTGATTTTCATTTGTCAAACTTTTCTTTGGAGTAATTTCCATTCATTTTGCACTATTGAAGAGGTTCAAAACTCTATGTTGCTCTAACTTTACTTTTATTCAGATGAGTTTTTTCAACAACTCCTACAAAGGAGAGAAAGTAAAAAATTCCAATCTCAGTAAATTTTCTGCATGAGTTTACTTGAGTCTTCTTGCTCAGTAAACTAATCTGAATTAGCTTAAGGTATTTCTGGAAGCTTAGTTCTTCAAAATAAATGGAGGGAATTTATCTCTTAACATGTCTTACAGAAAGTGCGTATCAAGTGTTATATGCAGAGCGCTTGTGTGAAACCAGGTAGATTCTCAATACACAAATGCAGAGTACAGCACCTTTGCAAAATTCTTTAGCAGCGTGTGCTATGCATTCTAAAACAAAATGAACAAACAATATTCTATACCTCATAAATTCTTGCAATTTACATTGACTACAATCACTATACTGCTTCCAAGTCTCAACATTTTTACAGCTCAATGATAGTCATTAGTAAGAATTATTCCTTATTCACCTTCCCACTTGTACATTTTTTAAAACATTTTTACATTAATATCACAGCAAATAAAGTAATGATGCTGCAGATGTACTCTCTTAATTGCATCCTGCATTGTGTTTATTATGTTTCACAAAACTTGCTTCAAATATAGTGACTTACCATTTTACATTCATGAATGAATAGATGATTACTTAAATAAAACTACCAGCAAATAAATTACTGAGGCCTTATTCTCAACAGTTTAACCAACACCAGCCTAAGAGCTTACTGGTACGTTATTCAAGTGGTTTCTATTGGAGAATTTTACACCATGGAAATCATTTGGGTTTTTTTCGTACCATGTTATCTACATTTTAGATCTCTATCCTATCGCTGATCTGCCTTGCACCACATCTCTGAATCTGTAAGGCAGCAGACTGAGCCAATAAATAACCAATCGCTCACTACAAAACTGGCAGATGTTTCTCAGAGTGGTTTTACATATTTTTGAGATATGATTATGAATTGTCTGGCATGTATTTTGAAAATCATCAGGGTTTTTTTGCATATTATTTTTATTGTGTCAAGTAATTGAAAGTAATTACTCAGTTATTAAAGCTGATTGCTTTTTCATAGTTAACGTTAAAAAGAAAATAACTTTTTATGTGACTGTCAAAGAGAAAATTCTTCTCAGTTTATACTTTCTGTTTCTTGCAATTATACTAATCTTTTAAGATGGCTGGGAAAATTTGAAACGTATTTTAAACAGATATAAATAAACTTCCTTCCTACACCCAAATATCCATATTGAAAGCTATACTTTTTCTATTATTTTGTGGGCTTTTTTTCCTCTATCTGTTTCATGACAGCTTTGTTTAGTGGTCATAATTTTTTTAAAGAAATAAATGCTAAATTCCATATATATGGGAAACTTTAGATCACGGTCTGAACCAGTGACTGAGCATTTAATGAAGAAGCATGTACAGCCAAAGGAGCATAGGTGCAAGCAATTCACCTGTGCAATTGAACCCTAACCTCATTTAAGGGCTGGCAGCCAGGAGGAATATATCTTTACCCAGAGATTTCATCCCTCAAAGTGTTTACTAGTGAACTCCTATCTTCAGAGCTGTGTAACCTGTTCCTTCCTTATTACTGGATTGTAGCAGGTAAATTTTTAAGTTAACCAAAAATTGGGCAAAGGCAACTATATATATGTATTTTATACAATACAGCACAGCGAACAGTAAAAAAAATAAATTAAAACCTATGTTTGAGTTACTAATAGAAATCACAGTATATAGTTTGGTGAACACAGCAATTGGGCAATCAGAAGGTAAAAGAAGATTATTTAAGACCCTAAAAAAGAAAAATGTCAGCCGGAAAATAGATGCATGAATTTCACAATGCATTTTTTGTTTGTTTGTTTTTTAGGTAGATAAATATTGCTAGTTCATAAATAAGAACTAGTGTTTTATTGATAATAACTGAAAATTGTAAAACTCATCTGTGTTTGAATTGGTCTCTAAACTGCTCTAATGGGTCTCAAGACCCCTACTTGTCTTTAGAAGCTGTTTGGTGGATTAAGAGGAATTTTGATCCAATTAAGAAATACTACTGGACTGCAGCTCTCAATACAAAATATATGGAGTTTAATTTAAAAGGGAGAGACATTTTGAAGAAGCCGATCTCTGTAGAAAATCCATTCAACTAGCAGCCTGGGAAAAGCTGAGATTAAATTCAAACAGTAAAGAAGAGTTTTAGGAAGATTTAAGAGTGTAGCAGTTAAACTGAGCAGTGTGGCTGTTAATAAACTATACTCAGTATCTTTAATTTTGTGCTTTAATGGTCATTAAAATTAATAATATTTTAAAGCAACATATGCACTACTGTTTTTTTGTTTTTTTTTTTCAGGAAGTAAAATTCAATTCTAATTTACGAGAGTAAAGTAAGAAAATGCATAATGAAATTCAAATAGATATTTAACTTTTGGAAGAAAATAAGTTGGAAACTCCCATAACTCAAGCATCACATCCTTAAGCATCACATCGAAACATCAATGTTACATTTTCCATATTTTTTAGGACTATAATTGGAGTAGTCTTTACCCCATCAAGAGAATAAAAAAGACTTTCAGAAGGACCGCTATGAACTTTGGTGTACTATTTAATTGCCAAATCATCATACTGCCTATTATACCAGATCTTGAAGAAAAGTGTAATTTATCTATGATTGTAAATAAAGTCCTTCAGATTGGACAGCAAAGGCAAATAGATAAAAATGAAATTAGCAAGAGATACAAACAGCTTTGAAACGTTGTGAGAAGAGCAGTAGATGGAAATATAATAGATAAGTAAGAAAATAGCTCGCTTTAACTGAAACAGCAGCAAGTATGTGTTACCCCAGTCACATCCCTTTATTAGGAATGGAATTACATAGATCTGTATGTATGTATGTATAAATACAAACACACATATGGTTCATTAATAATGGCTTGATGCACACTTACGCAAATTACGTATTAATGACCAACATTAATAATATACCCACATATTTTTATCATTATATGTTAGTAATGCACAACCGGTATTTCATTCATTAAACTGATCTATTAGAAGGTAAAGTCTTAAATCTTAGTATATTTGTTCTCACTTAAATAAATATGAAGCTGTCATTTCAAATTCTGTAATTCTGTCTTCTTTCAGAGATCTCACATGGGCAGAATGCAAACTTAAACCTATAGTCAGCTGAATTGAGAACATCTGGTTTGTCCAGATTATTTTTGCAGTATTTATATTTGTAGATTTGCTATAGCAATTACTGGGAAAAGTATTTTTACTGAAGTCCCAGTTCCTCACTTCCCTCCTCAGGTAGACTGATGCACATTTTGCATACTTCATATTCCTTCATGAAATTATTTGAGGATATAGATGGATAGACTTATGGAGCATCTTTTCTCTCTGAAAATATCACAGGTGTCTTTTTAATGCAATATCACCATCAGTAAGTGTTTCATACATTTGAACTTATTTCTTTACAAAGATACAGTCAACTAAGGTTCAAATTCTTCTTTGATAATCAGTGCTCAAGGCCTGGAATTTGTTTGTGAGAACAAGTAGGAAAACGGATTTCTTCCAGACTTGTGCTTTTCTTTCATTTTCACTGGTTAATTTTGAAAATATAGTTGTTGTTTTGTGAAAAAAAACATTCCTTATTTTCGCTTAGTAAATATTCACAGCTTCTTACAATATTGAAAAAGTCTCTCTTTTCAAAACAGGAAGATCTGCACCCAGTTACAATGATGGACACATCACTTGTCAGCCTGAACAAGTAGCCTCCTCAAATGCCATTAATGCACCATCTCAGTAAAGCTCAGTGAGTTCTTTAGAGAACACACAGAAGCATCATCTTCAGATCCAATCCTGGCTTTTTGCCAATACCTGCATATCTCTTGCACTCTCAAGTCTGATGTCCAAACAAAAGATCTAAGAGACTGGGTGAGATATGTAACTTTTACATTAAGGCAAAGATTTTTATTTCTTCTCATGTAGCTGGTGATTTCAAAGAAACGGTAAACAGTGACTAAGCTTGTGACTATAAAATCACAAAGCTGGAGATATATATATTGTCTGCCTGTTTTCATTTCACCTGGGACAAATTTATGTGTAATACAAATATTATTATTATATAATTGAGTCAAACTGGGATGTTATGGTGTTTGACAAGAGAGGTCAGTATATATGTTTTCTGATTCTTCTTGAGTGCTATCTTCAATCTGAGATAAATAAAGTTTACTTGGACCAGTAAAAAAATATCAAACTGCCAATTAAAATAGGTAATCTTTCAAAAGTGGTGAAGCACCAGCAAGAATGTGTCACAGAGCATTTGAGACAGATATTTTTCTATTTCCTTTTTAATTGTTATTATTTCAATTATCATTGTGGAGGTTTTGTTGTTAGTTTCTGTCCGGGATTTTGCTCATGTTGGCATTCTGACAGTAATAGCTTCTTTGCTAGAATGCAATTTCTATTTAGTAATTTGCTCTTAAAGTTACTCAGTAATGAGTGATCATTTCCATGTCATCACAGAATTTCCTTTAACAAATTTTTTCATTAACTTAGCTGTTGACAAACAGCGATAAACTTTTACACTTAATTATTCTAGTGCTGGGCTTGCTCCCTTTTAAGAAGGAAAATGGGGGGATTTGTTCATAAAATTTAGTGGTATGTGTAACAAACACAATGTATCAACAATGCATGAAGACCAAGCAGAGGATATAGTAGTTGCAGTAATCCATTAATGCTTCTGATAGCTTATACCAACTGCAACAAATTGAAATATTTCCCTATAAAATAACTTTGTATGCAATCAGCTTGTTAAAGCATGAAATTTTGATTATGCTTACTTGCGCATATGCTCATGTGACTAGCTACTGTGGTATAAACAGTCCTTCACATTGTTTAACTCAGCATTTGACCTTCCAAAGAAATTGTGCACAGATGTTCTGTACAGTGGGTAGGGTAATATTTCCATTCTTTTGTTTAAAATTTACTGCTCACTTAATTATAGCATGCTAGTATTTTTTGTTAACTTTATGTGGTTATTTTGGGAATGAACAAAGAGAAGTCTGATTAGTTATTGTTAAGTATTATTCTAAAGCATAACATTCACAGTAAGGAAAAAAAGGGGAACTTTTTCACTAGAGTTCTCTCTTTTATTGTAGTTGTTCTTATAGTTTTGTTTTGTTTGGGGTTTTGTTGGTTTTGTTTTTACTTCGCTTTTTTTCTTCTTGAAGTGCAGGTAGGAGGTGCTTATGAAAAAAAGCAACAGACTTCACAGAAGAAGAAAAAGCCAAACTTGACATCATTATCAAAAAAATCAGAAAAGATATTTCAAAAATAGAAATGGAAACAAATTGCCAGAACTGAATTATAATCAAGACAAAAAATATGGTGACTTATTTTAAGGAATTAAAAAATTTTGATTTTTAGTTGTGTGTGCATTTATTTCTCTCAAAAAAATCTAGCTCAAAATTATGCTCTTTGTTTCTAACAACATTGTTTTTACTGGAAATCATAGTTTGGCTGAGCAGCTCTTGTGTAAATGTCTGCCTTCTCCAATGGGTTTTCAAAGAATGCATGATATAGTTCAAAATCTAGAGGATTTTGTGAGCTTAAGGTGAAAAAGCAGACAAGCAGATTACAGGGCAGCTTCAGTATGGAAATGAGATATAGTATTTGCTTTTGACTTTTTGCCAAAGAAGAAGTAAGTTAAAATTCTGTTCCTGTAGTTCTTAAGGACACTGTTCAACTAATACACTAAGGAACTACTTCTTTGTGGACTACTTTAAACAATATGAGATACAAGGAAATCAGGAAACATGACTCTACCACCAACCCCACTGAAGAGATGTTGTGAAGCAGCTACACCTGTTTTTCATAGTTTTACTTTAGTCATAAACTGATGTTTTTGCTGAAAACATCAAACCATTTATTTTGATTTTTACTGCTGTCATTTTAAACTTTATATCCATTTCCCTTCTTCCCCTTTCTGCTCTCTAATAAGGATTTTGTGCAGTTTGGCAAGTAACTTATTTTTTCCATGTAGCTTCACATGGCTCCCCAGTCAGCTGGTTGTCTTTCTGGACTTGTAATAATAATCATTTATGATTACGGCAACGTGAAGAAATTCTCTATGGAGATATCACTAAGCAAATCTTGCAGGTACAAAATGGACATCAATTAGCCTGTGTTTTAGACGCAGATTGTTTTACTACACATGCAGAAATGGCTCAGTTATGGACATTTACTTGGGACAGTGGATTCAAATATGGGCTATTGAAGAAAGAGTTTGGGAGAAATGTCAGCTATTATGAAGTGAATAAAAAACAGTATTGCAATTCTGAGCTTATGCTCATCAGTTAAGCTACCTTATTTGTCAACGTTTATAATACTATATTAGTACTGAACTAACTCTTCGCCCACTGGACTTATGTTTGTACTAACATACACAGTTATGTTTGTACTAACTAAGGCAATATTAACACTTCATACTTAAAGAGCAATGCATACATTGAAATGAATGGATGTATTACAACCGTGACAACGTGGCAACAATTTTATCTGAGTTGTCTTCTCCAAGGTCACACAAGAAACACATCCTTGAGCTAAAAACAGAACCCAGATGGCAGCTGAATGCAATCAGCAGAAACATTTCTGTAGACACTGCTCCTATCAGCACAGTGCTGGGTGAGCGCTTGGTATTCCACACTCGCTTTTTTAACTCAACCCTTCTCTTTCCCACTGTGACCCCTTGACCTCTTCACAGTACTGATCAAGTGATCTATGTTCCCAAAACCTGTTAGAGTCTCTTGCATTTTGTCAGATAATGAATGTGATGAACAGAGCTGTGCATCTAGCCCAGCTGAGGATGAAGTGGGTTTAATGTCCATGACAAAGCTCTGATGAATCTGAGCACGTTTGCTGATTGCAGAGAGTGTTCACTGCCTGTATATCACCATCAGACCACAGATCACTCTAATTCAAAAATAAAATATTAAATATAAAGCATCAGTATCATTCATATGGAATCATGAAATAGTATTTGTGACAAGGTGCAAGGAAATTGCAATTCCTATTAGAGTTAATATCACTTCCATGGCTAAAAATTCAGGCACTAATTGTCCTAAAACTAAACTACTCTCCTGTTCTCAGTACCATTCTAATAACATCCAAATGAAGGGATTTAAAGAGAAGCCAGAGCAGCGTCAGTGACATGTTATTGTTGGTTATCCCAGGGAGTGCAGTATCAACAACTGGGCAGCAGCGCAAGTGTATGGACAAATTCCAAAACCATTTGTAGAGAAAACTAGGGCTTTCTCACTTGTACAGTGCATATTGAACTGTAAGGTTGCCAAAATAGCTTGTTATGGGAGCCCTGTGCTACCAGAAGATAAAAACACTGAACTAATTTTTTGCATTAGGCCTTCAGGCCCTGCAGCATTTTATATGCAAATGTGCTCAGGCTCACATGTGTATTAAGTCAAATCAATGAAATTATCACTATAGAATGAATTGAAAAGATAGACCGTTCCTTTTAATTTGAAAAGGATTTGCAATTCAGCATTTCCACAGAATGCTAATTGAAATGCACTTAACACTGCTGAAAAGCAGTGATAAATTTATGGAATGCAGTTATTTTTAGCTGTCAGAATATGTAAAATCATAAGCTGTAGATAAATAATTAACCAGCTATTATGACTGAAAACGCATGGAGTAATTTTGAGTATGACTCCAGCAGTTTGACTACCTGAAATATGAGAATACTAAAATAAGGATACACCAGTTGAAATGTGGCTGTTGAACAAAGTATGTAAACATACACATACTTGGATAGTCATGCTTAGAATTAACTTCGCTTTACAGGTATCTTGCAAAAAATTTATCAAGGTTTATCAAGGAGCTGGAGGAATTAGACCAAGCTCTTGTTAGCGATTTAGCACAATTTCAGCCACTGCATTCCCTCAATTTGCTATTTTAATGGATGTTTTGTACTAAAAAAAAAAAAAAAAAAAAAAAAAAAAAAGGGGGAAATAGGAGGAGGAAAATAAAGAAATAAGCTTAAAATGCAGTGAACAATTTACCTTATGACAAGGCAATGTAAATGGGTTAATTTTACATTCACTCATGAGAGAGGCTAAAATTCAAAGTGTTGTTGATGTTGTCGTTAGTTACGTAAATCTTACAAAGTCCAGACCTTTTTTCAGTGATCCCTTCTGCCCTTTCCATTTCCTCCTTATCTTCAATTCTTTCTTTCGCATTTGTCATATCTTCTACTTACCTATATTGCCTAGATAGATATTTTCTGGCTGCATAAGATTCTATAAGCACTGAAGTTTCATGCAGTGTTGAAAAGGAGAAAAAAAGTTTGCAGAAAGGACTAAATATTTCTTCGCATAGTTTTCTACTTTCATTTTTTTTAAACCAAGTATTTCTAATACTTTTTTTGTATATTTACTACTACTCTTTTAATATTTTTTATTAACAAATCTTTGAGATCAAAGATTTTCAGTTGCCTAGATTAGCAGAATCATATCCATTATTCACTGACAGTATTTATCTGAAAATGTTGAAAAGCTTAATGTCTTATTAGTAAGATCTTCCAATTCCGCAGAAAATTTATTTTTAGTTTTGTGTTGTGTTTTTCTGTTTCTTTTTTTTTTTTTTTTTTCCATATTTGCTCATAGCAATATTTAAAGGGAAAGTAAAAAGAGGAAAAGATAGAATGCAACTCATTGCACCACTTGCTGTATTTCTCCTTTACTACCCGACAGCAGAAAAGTAAACAGGAAAATGGTATGTGATAAGGTTTTTCACTATAATGTCTGATGTGCTAGGAGGTATCAAATACTTCAAAGAAATAATTTCAGCAGAGAGGAGGAAGCTTTTGGGAGCTTTGGGAAAGCCTGAAGCAAATATTTGAAAGTGATTTTAAATTTAGGTGGAGACATTATATTTTTTTTTATCTTTCTTCTTCTACATATAATTTGCATAACAGGTGCACTTGCTATGTAAATTAAACAATTCCATGTTATGAATTTTCATAACATTTCTGTGCTGATTTCTCCTGCCTGTGTTATTTGAAATCTCTAGATGGAAGGTATTTGGATGTTCTCTATACTGAATATCACGAAGACCATATGGCCAACATTAACCTTTAGGATGATCTGTCATTACATACAAAAATGTGAAGTACTTTGGTTGGACATTTGAGAATAGAGTCTGAGAAGATGACACTGTTTTTTGATCTTTTTAATCTGAAGTGTGTGGGACAATTGATGTTAAGAAAATCAAAGGAAAAGATCTCAAAATTTTTTCAGGTTAGAAGGCTGAGTTGACAGAACAGTATATGAAAAAGAGAGGAACCAGTACTTAAATGTAAGCATACCACAACAAAGGACAATCTGGGAGATCTAGTCTTGAACATCATTTTTTTTTTTTCCGACTTAATACAGAAATTCTTTTAGGGGTCATATGAGCATGAGTCTTGGAAAGACAGCCTTGATCCTGTCACATTTACTATAACTGAAAATTCTCCCATGCTTTGTGGAAAGCTTAAGATATTTAGCTGAAAGGCCACTGAAGTACCGGAGGCTATAAAATGGCTATAAAACTAGAGTACAACAGAAAAGGCTAAAAATGGTTGCAATACTAGTGTTGTTTCAAACAGGTGACTAGAACCTGTCCCAGCTAAAATATTATATTTTAATGTAAATTTTTGTTTCGGTTTTGTTGCTTTTTCAGGTATCTATTTTAGAGATATTCACTAACAAACTTAAGAACAAGGGATGAAAACATGGCTGTGAAATCTAGAAGTTTCTAGAAATGAGTTTAGTGTGACTAAAATTCATACAACACCGAAAGTGTATAACTTCTCCATGTGTTAGAAATGCCAGTCTCCCCATGTGAATTTATTTTGTATTCCAACCTGAAGAAAAACAGTATGACTTTAAAGATTGCTCAAGGACAGCAGTAAGACACAGTTACACTCTTTAGTCGTAGTTTTCCTTGAAAGAAAGTAAATAGTCAAAAGAAGAGGGAAGATTAAAACAGTAAGTTTTACTTTTCCATTAATTTAATGAAAGTAGTTTTCATGTTTAAGGTTAGCTATATATAATTACAGTCCTCTTGAGATTTTCAGGACTATTTTCCTGGCCAGTGATTATACAAAGTTAGAGGCAGACTTCCAGTTTCCATTGAAAAACACTCCTAAGCCATGGATAGATAGCCATGAGTTCTAGTATAATGTTATTTTTCACTGGTTTTTGTTTTTTGTTTGTTTGTTTGTTTTTATAACTGTATTCACACCAATGAAGTTATCATCAATGTTCAATCTTAACACTTTTCTTTAAAGCATTTTTACTGATACTACTGGACTGACTTGTTGCCACCTGATGTAGAATATTTTTTTAATTATAATTTACACTAATGAGTTAAAAAATACCTAGAAGTCCTAAATGTTTGGCATATCATGAACATTAAATAATAGAGTCCCGTAGAGTAACCTATAGAGTAGATACAATGCTTTTCTCCAAGAATTTCAAAATGTTCAGAAAATTTTAATTAATAAACATTAATCCAAAAATCTAGAAGCAAGCACAAGGACATATATCTGGAACAAGGAATACTGACTATAGCTACCATATACTAGAACAGAGTTCCAGAAAATTAGGATAAATAAAAGGAGGAATATCAATGAGAAATTAGATAGTTACTCTGCTTCTACAGAGCGCAACAAAAACATTGTTATGAAAATATTATTACAGGTGTAGGTGTCACATTTCACAAAAGATATTTGTGTGTTCTATTACCTAGAGAGCTCAGAAGGCTATAACAAAGCACTTAGAAGGAATTAAAAATAACTACTTGACACATTTACAGCTTTTTACCTAAGCAAATCAGTTCATAAAGCAATACTTCAAGTGGGGAATGGCAAGAGATCTACTCAATAAAACAGTGATTTTTAAAGTTAAAAATATAATAAAACAGGAATTACTTTTGTTGTACTCTACATAATCTACATTCAGTAAGTACTAAGCTACTTTCTCTTGAATTTCGAGTGTGAGCATGAGGTAAGCTTCCTAAAGCTTTGAAGAATTAATTTATGTTTGTTAGCCCTGGAAAAAGGGTGGGTAAATGTTTCATTTCTTTTTTCTCCTATTTTTTTCCATCTTCCTCAGAAACCTGGATAGTCACAGAGAAATAGAGTGAGAAGAACAAACTTTGATATAAAATATATACTCATCTTAAATTGTTCTTAGAGACTAATATCAAGATTAACACATCCACATGTTCAGAAAATTTTTTTTCTTCCTTACAGTAATAGTGCCTTCTTGAAGTTGGAGCTTATCATAAGAATCACCAGAATAAGACCTGTTCAGTTTATTGCAAAAATTAATTTCCTGAGACTCCAGGGAGCTTAGGAATTAGTGGGAGGTGTTTTGTCTACCTACAGCTTTTGCTGGGACTTAATGCACTCTTATTTCACAGTTCAGAAGACTTGATGATTTGGCATCTTTTGGCCTTAAACACTTAGAAATTAATCACATTTTCTGTTGTATATATAAAAACATTTTGAGCAAGACTAGATATAGCAAAACTAAATCAGTTCCAATCTTGTGGTACTTGATGACATAATTAATTTTCAAATAGTTAAAAGGGCAGTTTAAAGAAAGAACGACATTATAAAAAGAAGCCAACACGGATTTCCAGCAAGTTGAAATGTCTCTAGAGGGATAAAAGTGACATGTATTTAACTGCATGTTCACTCACTTCAACTTGAATGCTAATATGAGAAAAAGATGCAATATTAAGATTCTTACAGTGGAAGCACAGTGATTATGTTTTTTTTATAATCTCTTCTGAGATTAATAATAGTAATATCAGAAATTTTGCAATTCATTCAGAAGGAAAATGCGTGACTTTGAAGATCTAGACAAAGATTGGAATGTTTGCACACTACAAGGGTGAAATTAAACAAAATTGATGCAGTAGGTAGCTATTCTGTTAGTACTCATGGAAAAAATTGTCTCAAGATGCTTCCAAGAGTAATGTAACAGTTTGGAATTGTATCTGAGCTGTTTATATGATACTTACCATGACCGTAGTAGAGTTTAAGGAAGATGGAAGTTTAATATAAATTTTCTCATCTCCTGTGGAAAACATTGGAACAGTATGGTACAGCTTGTCACTTAATCTCACTTATTCCAGTGTTGAGAGAACAAAATGGGTTACACATATTCACACTACATGATTCAAATTGTACTGAATACAAATGATTGAATGGAATTTTTTATGTCAAAACTGATTGCAGAAATGTAATCATAAAGTTATGTGCAACTACTACAACTGTCCGTTTCAAAGCTCTGTTTACCAGCTGTGTAGAAAAAAGAGCAGTAATAGAAGGAATTTTGAAACAGTGCTCACTTATTTTTTTATTGTACATTTGCCCCTAATACTTATAGCTGTAATTCAAAATCACCTCTAATTCAAAACTCATACCTTTTGTTTTGCACTCCGTCAGGTAAGCTGATGGAATCAAAGATGAACACCTAATACAAGAAATACCAGAGTGAAGCATAGCTGACACTACTTGTTTCACCTTGTGGATAGCATCTTCTAGTCTTGTGACTTCGCTGACTTTGACTCTTCTGGTTATAGGAAAAATATTATTTTTTCACTAAATCAAAAATAGCTTTCTCATCCCACTGAATCTGACCTGTTAAAGATTTTTTGTTATTTTCACAAAAAGTCAAAATATTCTGAGGATTTTTAAGCTATGATTAAAAGTACCTAGAAAATATACATGTAGGATAGTGAGGAAAAAAAGAAGCATTATCACAATTGAACTATTTTGCTCTTTAGTTTTCTTATAATGTAATATCATCCAAAACTGGACAAAAAGAAGAAAATATTTGCATCTATTTTTCTCAGTGGAATATTTATACATTGTTTTGTGTTCTTCCCAGTGTTATTACTCAGGAAAAATCAGAAATATGTTTTGCCCTCTTGATTACAGTGTCTTCCTCTGTTTTTCCTTACTTTGATATTTCCCTTTGATTTACATACACTCATTGGGCGGCTGTATATTAACTCAAGTGGAAAAAACAAGAGAGACATGAGTGCCATTAGGGAGACCTCAGTGAAAAGCTATGCTTAAAATGCAGCGGTAGTCAAAGCAAACAGAATGATAGCATGAATAAAGAATGGTTTCATGATAATAATGAAAGAATTACCATGCCACTTTATAAATAGATTGTAAACCTTCACCCACAGCATTGCTGTCAGCCTGGTCCTAGTGAAATCATTGCAAACAAATCTCATTCCAATGGGGAAAGATTTCATTCAAAGAGTATGAAACACTAAACAGCAGTGTAAGCCAGGAGAGTTTTTCCTCCCAGCTATGACAGTAGTGCATTCATATTGTGGTAGAATGTACCCTGAGAATGCAACAGATTTGTGGAAGTTAAAAGAAAATATGTACATTTGTGATTGGTGCATTTTCTACAAAATTATGCTGTCTCTTTGCAAAACTTAACATTCAATACAATCATGTGAAATAATTTTTTATAATTATTTTTTCACAATTGGACATAAGGAGCAGTAGTGCTCCGATGAAATCAGGTTAGTGATAGTGTGTGTTCCTACAGAAAGGCTTTCCTCTGTTTGATTTACATGTCAAATCTTATGTAAAATTATATTACTTTATTTCAAATCTACTAATTTTAACATAGACTATGAATTGTTTCATATCCAAATCCATAGGAAAGGCTTATGACCCACTGGAATCTATGTGATTTTTCTTTACTATTTGAGGTTAAACTGGGGAAATTTAGACAAAAATCACCGATATGCAATCCCTACTGCACTATGATAAACATTTTGAAGCATATGTTATGGAACAGATGCAATAAACTAGCTTAAATAAATTTTACTGGCATCCAGTATAGTATAATCATCTGAAACTGTCACATTAATGGTTCCAGCTTATCCTGCAGAAGCAAAATATGATAAAAATAGTCAGAAGCATGTGCTTACTGGAACAGAAATTCGGTGTATAGAAATGATTATTCAAATGCTATTCTGACAGAACATATCAGTTGCTGTTAGTGTTAAAATAGATAATAAAATACCAAAGCTTAACTAAAAAATGATTCTATAATTCCTTAAAAATAATGCCTGTTCCTTACAAGCTTCAGTATTCTGTGTAATAGGTACCAGCATAGAATGACTTCCATTATCATTTAGAAACCAAGATCTCCAAATATCCCAGTATTTATACATACAAACATCTAAGCCATAGAGTGCTTATTGAAACCAGTAGATATGCAAGTGATTTTTGTCATACTTATAAATTGTATTTCTGGGGAATTGTGTCCTTTTTATGCACTGTTCCGCTTGGATTAAACATGAAACAAATTTGGTGTTACTTTTAACAAAGTTAATTTAAAGTAAATCAACACCCCTGTGAAGAGAAATCCAAAGAAAAAATGCGGTCCTGGCCTATGTTTTTTCATTGCCTCCAGATTTGTTACTAATCTGTAGCTTCTGAACAGATTGAGTAATATTATAATTTACTATGTAGTGTGACAATAAGTGAAAAAAATAATTTGCTGCTCATCACACACCTCTAGTTTAAAAAAGCTAAAGTGAAAGAGGAAAAAAAAACTTATTGGTTGTGTTACTAATTGTTTATGTGTCTCATTAAGAGCTCAGCATTTCATTCACTACAATTGTATGATTCACCGCTCTTCTCTTCAACTACCACCCACTGCTGTGACCTTCCTTAACTTTAGCTGTTGCAAGATATGGTTGTATAAGTTAAGAAGTAAATCACTTCATACCTGCAGTGTGTGTTATCATCACACATGCTTTCTGTGTATTTCTATTTCTTCCCCTCTTCTCAGTGCTAAAGAAAATGCATGGGTAAAATTCCTCCCCACTTTTTTCTGTATAACTGATTAATAGCTGGGAGTATTTGAAAAACACAAAAGCGCTGATATTGCTCATTTTGATGTAAAATTATTTGTGGTAATTTCATCTTATGAAATTCCTAATTATTCCTAATTCCTAATTCCTAATAAAACTAAGCTAAAATAAAAATGTAAATGTTAAAAATGTTTGTTGGATAATATTTATCTTGCCATTAACTTGTAAGAATCTTGCAGATATATAAAAAGAACAGAAGAGAAATTGGAATCAAGTCGTCAGGACATTACACCATTTGCAACACTAAATGGCAAGGATTTCTTGCATCCATATTCAGACACTTGGATAGTGACTTCAAATAACAATAGTTATAAAGATTACATTATCGCATTACCCACTTCTACCTGTTTAAACATTATGAGGGAAAAGTAATACCTGCTACTATTTACCAAGTCAAAAATGAAAGGGCAGAATGTTCCTATTTCCTGTGGAACTAACTGACCCTTTTTCTCCAAGAGAACAGTTTGCTGCTAATAGCAAAAATAAACAACAGATGGCCTGGAGGGAATTTTTTTCTTTTAATGGGTTCCTTCCTAACAAAAATCTGTAGCTTAAAGTAGGTCATTGTTAGCTGGGGAAAGAGAACTACAATAGTTCTTAACATTCTAGATTAATTGGTGAGAAAGATCTACTAGCCTGCCAGGGTTGCTTGGTTGCCTGGGGAAAAACAAATTTTTTGGAAAAATATTGGAGTTTAGGGTCTTTGTTTTATGAAATGTTACTCTTTTGGTTCTGCATGTTTTACTTTCCATTAAGTAGAACACAAATAAAAATTTCCTCTGTGTTGCTTTTTTTTCTTTTTTTTTTTGTCTGTGTTTTTTTTTTATTATTATTTTTTGTTTTAATTATTATCTGAGATTGAGAGTAGAAATGTAGCAATCATCTAATATCAAAATATAGGAAATCAGTGCAGTCTGTTGTCATAACAGTTTTCCATCTCTTGTCTAGATAATTTCATATATTTCATGATTATATTTTGGGTTTTGCATTTTTGATAGAAGATTTTATTTTCTTTTAGGAGATAAAAGTAAGACATTAATATATTTTCTGCAAAGTTTAGATTCATAAATTGATAACTGTGATGAAATATTGTGAACATAACTAGTGCTGTATTGTACAACATTCAAGATATCTTCAAATTCTTTTGTGTGTGTATGTGCTTATGGAATGGGAAGCAATTAAAATATACAGAATGTTTTCCATGTCTATTTCTATATTTCAAACCTACTAAAAGGTTTCTGATGCAGACAGAGAATAAAAAATTAAATAAACACTTCATGAAATTGAATAAAAACTTAATTCCTGAAGTTTTCCAAAAGTTCATTTTTTGTGTCACCAAAATCTAAGAGATATAGAGCTTCTGACTAGTCAGAAAACATGGCTTCTGAGTGTTTAAATTCTGTACATGTGCTTATGTTACCACTGAGCCCTAACGCTGACATTTCTCTTTGATTCAGAAGGTCCAAAGCTCAGAAAGAAAAGAAATCTAAACAGAGTAATAATATACTCGGAGAGAGAGAACTCATGCTTTCTTTCTATTGTGAACTCTTCAAGTAAATCTCAACATAACAATTAAAGGATTCAACAGAGAACACTCAACCAGTAAATTGGAACTATGTGAGAGATTGCTTTAGGTACAGAACTCCTTTACTCAGGAAAAAGTGCACGAAAAAAAAAAGAAAAAAAAGAAAGAAGAAGGAAGATCCAAAGCAGTCTGATTTATGTAATGCACACTCTTCCAGCTTATGGATAGAATTGTACTGCTGTGGGCAGAAAATGAGATGGAACTTCAAAATCAGAAGGGACACACTGAAAGACGAAGAAAAACAAAATGTATGAATACAAATCTCACAAGACTGTCCAGCCAAAGGAAATTATATCCAGGAGAAAAAAATTAATTTTATGCCATTTCCTGGCAACAGAGATAATTGAAAGCACTAAGGAAGGCTTAAACCTTAAAACAGAGCAGGAGAAAAAAGCAAGGAGGTACAGGCTAAGCTTATTCTAAAGGACCCTTAGACCTCAATGGGAGTGGAAACACCATGAAAATGGGACAGCAGCGGAGAATGCGTGCTTTAAAAATAAATCAATAAATAAACATAGTCTTGGTAACAACATACAGACACCAGCACCAAAATATTGCTCTGCTTATTCATTTTATTATGGAGCTACACATTTGGATGCTTTCACTCTGTTTGCATGACAATCATGGAGAGAGCGTTAGAAGGCTTCACGGATTACAAAGTTGGAAAGGAGAGCTCTACTTTAAAAAAAAAAATTGATTTTTTCATTGAGAACATGTTTAATTCTTTACCCATAGTGTTAATAGGATAGCATAAGCAGAGGTGAGAGGACAAGTGCATATTAATTCTACTTCTTATGTCTATGTGAGACATACTGAAGAAAAATGCATACTATCACGTGTAGTTAAAACATGTTTGATGCACACTCTTCCAGCTACTACACTAATAATTGTAAAACCAAAAACAAGTGAGAACAAAAAAAGGGAGAAGATATAATATTAATTAATTAATTAATTAATCAAACATGATCATATATGATATATAAGACAGCAAAGTGCAACGTTTTGCACTTGGACCAGAGGAATTCCAGGTATCCATACAGACTGGAAGGAGTGGTCCTTGAAAGCAATCCTGCAGAAAAGAACCTGGGGGTCTTGATAGATGAACAGCTTAACATAAGCCAGCAGTGTGCCCTTGCAGCTCTAAAAGCAAACGGTAACTGGGCTCCATCAGAAGAGGGGTGGCCAGCAGGGACAGGGACATGATTGTCCCCCTCTACTCTACTCTTGTGAGGACCCATCTGGAGTACTGTGTACAGGTATGGAGCCCCCAGTATATGAAAGACAGGGAGCTGTTGGAGAGGGTCCGGAGGAGAGCCACAAAGATGATCAGGGGACTGGAGCACTCCCCTATGAGGACAGGCTGAGGGAGCTGGGCTTGTTCAACCTGGAGAAAAGAAGGCTGCTAGGTAACCTAATTGCAGCCTATCAGTACCTAAAGGGAGCCTATAAACAGGAAGGTAATTAACTCTTTGAAAGGGTAGATAACAGCAGGACAAGGAGAAATGTTTTTAAGTTGAGGGAGGGAAGATTTAGGTTGGATGTCAGGGGGAAGTTCTTTACAGAGAGAGTAGTGAGGTGCTGTAACAGGCTGCCCAGAGAGCTTGTGGATGCCCCATCCCTAGAGGTGTTCAAAGCCAGATTGGATGGGGCCCTGGGCAGCCTGGTCTAGTTTTAAATGGGGAGGTTGGTGCATGTGGCAGGGGGGTTGGAGATTCATGATCGTTGTGGTCCCTTTCAACCCTGGCTATTCTGTATGATTCTGTGTGATATATCTGTTAAATATATCTTACTGTTCATATAATACTTTAAAAGATTCAGAAATTTCTCCGATTCAAAACTGTTAGTGTTTAGCAACTCTGGTAAAATGAATCTGATGACAATCCCTTTTTCAGTTGTTCTGAGTATGCCTAAATGCAAGTATACAGAGAGATTTCCTTGTACTCCTTGAAAATAAGAAAAATGATGTTTGAAGTGATTACAGGTGCTATACACTGAAGCAAAATATATCCAGGAATATTCATATGAAGAATATTGATTAAAATTTATATGAGTCATGATATAAAATTTGTGGGAGGAATCACATAAGTGAAATTTCGATGTAAATATGTACAAACTTACATGAAAGAGATCAAAAAGTGGCAAAGTATGTGAATCTGTTATGTATCAAGATGATTAATGTGGAAAGAAAAAAAAACTTCAGTTAATTGAGTAATAAGTGATAGTGAACTTATTTGCAGAAAGAATTTTTTCCTCTTTGATATTCCTCATCTTGTACCTATGGAATTGCCCTGGCAGGAAAGTGTAAGAATCTATTTTTTGGAAAATTATGTATATACCAGAGCAGGTGAATGAGAATTCCCTTTAATGAGTGCTTTCAACCAATACTCTTTCAAGTCAATAGGCTATGGGATAGAGTATGCTATCACTATGATTCAGATGTATCAACAAGAAAGTTTTCTTTTTGTTTTAATTTTATTAAGAAGAGACATTAAGAACTAAGTAAATAATAATCATAAACAACAGAATTTCACTCGGTCTAGAAGCAGGCATACAAACAGCACAGTTTAAAATCTGTGAAGAAAAAAGAAAAAAGAAAAAAGAAGGAAAAAAAAAGGAAAGGAATATTTATCTGAGAAAAGATATGTGATTAGGTGATTCAGAGGCTTGTGGGATGTGTATATGTTTAGTTAATTATCTATATCTGCCCACATATGAGATCTGTGTCTTAATAGAATGGAAGGAAAATGTTGAAACTATTTTATCTTCTTAACATGTAACAATTATACTGAATCAAGAAGTTTTGACTTGTATTTGCTACTTCTATCTTCTATTGATAACCAATTCCACCACTAAATGAGCAGCCTCTGTATGAAATAATCGTTCAAACTTTCTCTTATGGCAGTAATATTGCCTCTCTTAGGTATGGCAGTAGTATTGGCCCTCTTAGGTATTTGTACTGAATATAAAAACAGAACTAAGTTTCTAAAACTTACATTCTGAAAGATATTAGTTTTGAAATTTAGTTTTGAAATTGTTCGTTTTGAAAGTTAGTTTTGAAATTGTTGCTCAGAAATGAAATTGAGTATCTGGATATTTTTGAACTACTGAGCCCAAGAATACTGGAAAAGGTAATTAATGGAAACAAAATTTCACTGATATGAACACCTGGGTTGCTCTGAAAATACATAGGTTGTGTTATTTGAAAATGCATCAAGATAGAATTTCAGATTCTTGAGAAGAAATCCAGGAATGAAACATTCTTCTTTCCATGTACTCATTTCTGTGGATGAAAATCATACAGAGACTAAAAGCTATGCAGATGTTTGGAAAATGTAGACCTCTAGTGGCATTTGGCAGTGGACAAGCAGTGTAGAAAAAATTTATGTTGATATGTACTTTTGATTACACAACTTGTGGGTAAATAACTTCAATAAAAAGTAACATTCCTCACTGAGAACTGCTTCCAATGGAATCTATATAGTGACACAAGAAAATTTCATGTGAGAAGTGTTACCGAACAGTGAATGCATTTACATTTAATTGGTACTTATTTTAGGTTCTAGAGCTCTTTAAGCAACATAGTTCTGGATCTGAATAAGTCAGTCTTATTATAAGCTACTTCTTAACTTCTTTTGCAGTCCAAAGACATGCTTGGAGAATTATATAAACTCCATATAGTCTTGATAAAGCAGATTTTACAAACTTAATGAATTGCTGTTTGCTGTTGCTACTGTTCCATAAAATTTACCCCAAATCTTGGTCTCTAAGAAGTATAGTATGCTCAAATCAAATCTGATTTCAAATATTTAATAGGAGCATTTTTACGGCCTTCAGCTTATAACTATTTTAAGAATTTTCATCGCATTCAGTTGCTCTCTAGTAAAACTAAATTAGATTTTTAACATTTATTGCTTTTCCTCTGTTAGTTAAAGTGACCTGAAAAGTACATATAAAACATTAAATGGATACTAGAGGCATTCTAACAAATTATCTTATTTCCTCTGTTTTTTTTCCCAGCTCTTCAAACTTTCTGGGTTACTGGGATTTGCTTTTGAGTATTTTTGGGTATCTTTTGAGACTATAACTTGCAGACAAGATAGAAAAATCTTGAGAATACATAGGAAAGACAGAAGATCTCACCATTTTGCTTTGTCTGTTAGTTAGCTACTTATGATAAAACACCCACAGATTTAGTCTGTGGCTCAAGGAAATCCTCCTAGAGTTCCTCTGTTACTACCCACTCAAAGTCTCATATGTCTAGATCTACACATTCCAGGCACTGTATGTGCCAGATACTACGCAAAAAATTGTGAAATGCTAAACAAAAAGAGAGAAAAAATGCCTACAAACTAAAATAAATGGAAGTTGGCCTTGAGCTTCACTAAAAAGTAAATGGGAAAAGGGAAAGAAGAAAGGGTGAATAGTGATAGGATAAGGGGGAATGGTTTTAAACTGAGACGGGAGGTTTAGGCTAGATATTAGGAAAAAATTTTTCACACAGAGGGTGGTGACACACTGGAACAGTTTGCCCAAGGAAGTTGTGAATGCTCCATCCCTGAAGGCCAGGCTGGATGTAACTCTGGGAAGACTGGTCTAGTGGCTGGCAATCCTGCACGGAGCAGGGGAGTTGAAAATAGATGATCATTGTGGTTCTTTTCAACTCATGCCATTCTATGATTCTATGATTCTAAGAACTTTACAGCCAGACTTGAACTTTTACAAGAAAAAGGAGAGAGAACGTTATGCAGTCCTTTTGATTAATATGACCATCAGCCGTGTAAAACTCATAGCCAATGGCAGAGATAGATCCACTATTTAATCCTAAAAATATCAAGGACAAAGTGCTCAACTTTGAACAGCTTAAGGGCACCGTGAACAACAATGATGGACTTGCTAGCATTCATACATACAGAGATCAGATTTACAATTAACTTAGTGAAAATAGTTCTTTGATCAATGCTCAGCTGTCAAAAAGATAAGAGAGAGAAATAGTTAGAAAAAGAATAGAGTAGAAAGCAAAAGTCTCTGTCAAGGGTAGAATTGTTTTTAATAATTCTTAATTAAATTATGAATTTACTGACATAGAATACTTCAAAGATATATGAGGACACATTGAGTCAAGGATAAATGAATAGATGGAGGAAAAATCCACTGAAAGGCAACTGAATATGGTTGTTTATATACTGTCTTCACTGTCATATTTTTCAAACTTTAATTACTAGTCTTAAGCAATACAAAAGGAGATGGACAGTTCCCAAGTTGTCTGTCTCTAATCTAAGTATTTATTGCTGACAATTTTTAGAGAAATGTTACTGGGGTAAAGATTTTAGAAATGCTACCGGGGTAAAGTTTATAGTAAAAATGCCCAAAATACTGTTAAGTTATACACAAGAAATGGAAAATACAGAAGTGAAGAAAGGAAAAAAAAAAAAAAAAAAAAAAAGAAGGGTGGAGAATAATATTTCTGAAAGTTTTTTTCGAGTATCTGACCATTTCCTGTTATGGCTCAACTTTACATGTGCATTTTCTAGACATACCTGTTGGTAAAATATTTAGTAATATTGTTGGGATGTGCTTTGATGTTTCTGTTGCTTTTTTGTAAATTATTACAATACATTATTTGTGGTTCTACAGAGCGTTCTTCCCCACAGAACTTCTGGTTTTGAACATCAAAAGTATTTTGTCAACAGCTTTGACAACAGAAAAATTTGTATATGTAGGAATAAATGCTTGTGGTTATTGAATGAGCCATTCTCTATTAATGATTCTAGAAATTAACATCTGTTCTCTGTCCCTACAAAAATAAAATATTTAAAAAATGCATGCAAGTACATTCAGAAATCTATTGTCTAGACTTTCCAGAAATTCTCGACTTCATTCGCTTAGGGTAATCTGTGACATTTCACCATGCTCTGGAAAGAGATCAACAAATTCAAGTCATTATTCCTATTTTAGTACTTCTGTATCTGACACATCTCCAGGAGGCATCCTTGCATTCTAGGTGATTTGAAATCTTCTCCCTTAAAATGTTAAATTTTGTAAGATATGTCATTATTATGCCAGGAGCATTAAACTATGCTTTTCTGTCTCAATTAAATTTCCTGAGTAGAGCTACAGAAAAAAAAAAGGACAATGGAACCTATCTAGAAAGTAAATTGTATCAAATTTATGCTGAGATAGGATACATGCCTCCACTTTTAAGTCTTTGGAAGATTTCTAAGCAGATAAGTAGCGATTTTGAATGTGATTATCCTACATTTATACGTTTAACACATTTTGACATGATATTGAAGGTACCTATTCCTTTGTCCAATTTCTGATTATACATACATGTTGTGTCAGCTGGCAGTTGTTATTTACCCTAAATTCATGTTTTAAAAGTTTAGTGAACATAGAGCTTTCATGATTACAAATTTGTAACTAATCCTCAACTCATGGCAAGTAGAATTTAATTTTTTATTTCAGTTTTCAACACAGTACACAGTAAGGTAAAGTTTAAACTGGCATGAATTGTGAAATACGGGAAAGCTTATAAAATGTGGAGCCTATGAACAGAAGCAACTGTTGAACAATTTAATCTAAGACCCATTCTAGTCATGACTGGCATGTGGTTCTGAGAGACTAAAATTTGTTTTCCCTTCCAAGGTGGTTCTGCTATGCTCTTAAATTGTAGGAATGAAGCAGAGCCAAAACACTATCTACTTTTGGATCACTATTCATATCTAATATATTAAATGCCCCCTCCCCTGTGAGATATCCCTACTCCCTCCGTATCACTGCAAAGGAGTATGGCAGGTCTCAAAAAGCATCGCTATGATTAACTGGCAAAAAATGGATACTTCTCTGTTCTTAGCAAGTTTTACCCATTATTGAGGATTCTGAGAAATAGCAGAGGAAAAACAGGAGTCAATATTCTTCCCTCTTGGGCAGTTCCATTGTTACAGTACTGTAACACTGTAAATGTCTGCTTTTGGCCTGGCTCAAGCCAGTTTAATTACAGTAAGAAACAAAGTGAAGTTTTCAGAATGTTTCATTATGTAACTGAAGCCCAAGTTTCTTTGCTCCATATGAGACTGTAAAATATGTATGCATTTACATCACATAGTCTACTGTTACTAGTCTTTGCTGGAGCTGTGGGGATTTTAGGAGACAAGGAAACTAGAGAAATGACACACTGTGTATCACTGGTATCTAATATGTAAGCTAATTATATTGAACTCTGTTACCTGTAGCAGCCACAAAAATCTATCTATGAATCACTAAAAGACCCCAGCACCACTAAATATCTGAGAGGAAAGGAGTGGGAGTACAGCCAATAACAGCAAGCTGAAATAACTTTTCCAGGAAAAAAATATGTTGGAAAGATGAGCAGAGATACAGTCTTCCCTGAAGAATGGTTATAAACATAAAGAAATATTGAATTATTTTGAAACAAAGGTGTGCATATTTGTTAGAAGATAGAGTCTATTTCCTCCCTTTCTGCTCTTCCATCCTTCATCCATTAACTTTTACAGACATGAAAATAGAACCAGGCATCTAATCATGTCTCCTCTTTGAAATTTTTCTTAGGGAGTATTAGGAGTTATCAAGGTAGATGACATCCACTGCTCTACCCCCATCAACCGGGCTGGTGATGTCATCAGAGAAGGCTGCAAGGTTGGTTGAGCATGATTTTTCCTTGGTGAATCCATGCTGACTATATCTAACTCCTCTCTTCTAAGTGCTTGGAGATGGCATCTAGAACAAGCTGTTCCATCACCTTTCCAGGGACTAAGGTGAGACAGATTGGCATGTAATTTATCCTCCAATCTTCAGGCACCTCTCTTGTTCATCAAGACCTTCAGAGATGAAGAAGAGCTATTCTGCAATCACCTCTTCCAACTCCCTCAGCACATAGTCAATTAACTTGTTGATTTGGATAGGCTGGATCACTGGGCTGAAGCCAATGGGATGAGGTTCAACAAGACCAAGTGCCAGGTCCTGCACTTTGGCGCAATAACCCCAGGCAATGCTATAGGCTTGGGGCAGAGTGGCTGGGAGACTGTGTAGAGGAAACAGACCTGAGTGTATTGGTTGATGCTCGGCTGAACGCGAGCCAGCAACTTGCCCAGCTGGCCAAGAAGGCCAATGGCATCCTAGTTTGTATTAGAGTGTTGCAAGCAGGAGTAGGGAAGTAATTGTACCTCTGTACTTAGCAGTGGTAAAGCCACACCTTAAGTAATGTGTTCAGTTTTGGGCCTCTCACTGCAAGAAATACATTAAGGCCTTGGAGCATGTCCAGAGAAGGGCAACGAAACTGATGAAGGATATGGAGCTCAAGTCTTATGAGGAGCGATTAAGGGAGCTGGGATTGTTCAGTATGGAGAAAAGGAGGCTCAGGGAAGAACTTAACACTCTATAGCTACCTGAAGGGAGGTTGTAGTGAGCTGGGTGTCGGCCTTTTTTCTCATCTAACTAATGCTAATACTAGAGGGAATGACCTCAAGTTGCACTAAGGAAGATTCAGGCTGGACATTGGAAAATACTACTTTTCCAAAAGAGTAGTCAGGCACTGGAATGGGCTGCCCAGGGAGGTGGTGGAGTCATTGACAGTGGATGTGTTCAAGGAATATTTGGACACTGTACTGAGGGACATGGTTTAGTGAGAACTACTGGTAGTAGTTGGATGGTTGAACTGGATAATCTTGGAGGTCTTTTCCAACCTTGATGATTCAATGATTCTACAATTTTATGATATAAATTGATAGAAAGTTAACTCCAGAACAGGGACCTACAAGCAAGTTTTCAAATTCTAAGCCCTCCATCTGTGCATTATCGACAAGTACAACAATTCAGAGGAGGGTGAAGTAATTAAAAAATTTAAAAAAAAAAAATCAGAACTGAAGAATACAGATGATTTATGGAGGCAAAATAATGAGAGGGATAGTACACTGTGTTTCTTACACTTGTGTCTCTAGGGACAATCCTTCTTCAGGTGTCTTAAACTTTGGTAACTCTCAGCATTGGATTTGTATGACCTCAGGAATTGAAAGAGACAATTAATGGTGATTCTAAAATACAATCTGAAGTAAACACAGAAGTGCCCATAGGTTGCAGGCCGAGTTTTTTATTTTGTTCCCATCTATACTAGCTGAACTATAAAAGTTACTACCTCTACAAAAGAAGCATCTTGTGAATGGAAATATCTGCATCTAAAAATGATTTCTTACTAGTCATTTTGATGCATATATTTCTAGTAGCTCAAAATATTGCAATATTTTATTCCATAAATTATCCATCTGTAATGATATTTTTAAACTGTTTCATATTTTACCATATGATATTCAAAATAGCTATATAAAACATACTTTAGAAATTGCTAAAGATTGTTGAGATTTCCTCTCAACAAAATATGTGATAGCATAAGACATGAAAATATCAGACCACCAATTCAGACTAGTACATATCAGAATATGTCTGATTTTGTTATGCTGGCCTTAATTGCAGCTGAATTCCTAGAGAATAGGCTGAATTTCATGTTAACTACCAAGTGAGAGTCAAGAGTAAAACTTAGATTTCTTCAGGCTTTTCCTTCTTTTCCTAAAACTCATCAGAAAGTTGGATTTTTTAAAAAAGCAACCTTGAACTGTATACAAAACAATTATTTCCTGTACCAAAAAGTGTATCCAGATAAATAAGTATTTAAAAAGAATCTAAAAATGTATAGTAGCACTGACGAATAATCAGTGGACAATCAAATAAGGTAAACCTTAACATTGTTTGATAAGAAAAATAGAGTAAAATTATTCATACTGAGGTAGAGTTTGTCAATTAGAATAGTGTTAATTTAACTTTGCTTGACCGTTCTGTATCTCAACCTGGAATCTTGAGTCACCTTATCACTAAAGAGTTCCTTTGGTTTGCTTTAAACTTCTATATTATTTTCTTTAGCATGCTAATAAATTATATAGTATCTTCTAGATCAAGCAAATTGTCAGCTAGGACGATATTTCAATGTGTGGAGCATTAGGTTCCCAGGGGAAATTACTTAAACAATACATCCTATCATAAGCTTGCGTTAAAACCCTTCCAAAAGAATATCCATGAATGTTTTTTCTGAACTATTTGTCAAAGTTGCCTACAGTTAAAGACTTATTGTTTCAGAATTTTTTTTTTTTCCTGTGAATAGAAGGCATGCTTTCTTTCCCACAAGGTCTAATTAGAGTATTAGATCATGCTCTGCAAAAGAATTGATAAATAGTTTCTGATTCTGCACCATTTACCTTCATTGTTTCATAAATAAAGAGAACTTTAATGATAGTACATAGAACAGGCAAAATTGCTTCTGATGCCTCTAATTTATACTACACATACATTTGTAGAATTTTCAATGACCTCCAAAAAATGACTCATGAATAAATATAAGCTACTGACTATAGAGACATGTGAACGAATTAAAAAAGGGTAGATAATTCAAGAGAACTCATCATGAAAGAACAAGCCTGTTCTAGTAGCAGTGACCACAGGTAATTAGCTTTTTTATTGTTGTTTTTCAATGCTTTCAAAAGGTTTTTAATAAATTTTAAATACACAAATTTAATTCTTGAAATATCTTGCTTGAAAGAGGCATTAACTCCATTAGAGTGAGCTGAAGCAGAGACTAAGGGAAAATAGATTATTCATCATTTCTTCCTCAAATATACTTGAATTAAAATAAAGAGATAAAAAAGCAAAACAAATAATTTCTGTGTATTGCATTTCTTCATATACCAAATTTATTCTACATGCTTGCAATCAGTCATGCAATGTGTAACCTGCATTTTCAGCATTCAAGGCCTTGATCCCCTTTCAATCTCAGCCTTCATGGAAACAATATGCCTCTGGAAGAAAGCAGAGGGAATAATCTGTGAATGGATCACTCATCAATTTTTACTGTTTATGAGGCAACTCTGGGATACTTATGACTTTTAGAATTTATTTGATATTCAGATTATTCTTTTTGAATACGGCATATTAGGTCAATGTACATATGTATACATTTGTATATAAAACCATACACCTATACAATCCTAGTTTTTTAACCAATATATCTATTACATAGAATTTGCTTTGACAAATACTACTTGATATGCTGATGTGATGGCTTGATATGCCATTCCTGTGAAAATTCTTTTATAGAATTTCTGTAAACAAAAGAAGCAGAAGAAACCATTACAGAAATATGTTACTGACATTTTTTTCCTTCTATAATAATACTGCATTTTGCAACAGCTAATGAAAGATCTAAACAGGACAGAAGAAAGGAGAGTTCAGGAATTGATACTATCTGTTCCCCAAAAAATCAGAATATGACAGAGCTCTATGAGTGTGAAAGCAAAAATCAAAGGACAAAAACTTCTATCTAAGGTCTGGGGAAACACAAAATGCCCTCCCCTGTGCTGGTAGTGTTCGAGGATTGGACTGATCTAATGGAAGCTGGAGAAATTTAATGCTTTATTCAGTTATCAATAGCAGGAATAAATGCAGCCATACTATTTTCAGGACTGTTAAACACAATGATGTTCTACATCACATGATTTGGCACCAAAATCTGCACAAATATGTTCAGGTCCACCTAATCTATGGCTCCCTACACCGTTAATAATTTGCTACCTAGTATTATGTCCCAGATAAAAAATGACTACACAGAACAAATAGAGTATTTTCTCTTACTTCTATACTCATGTTATTATTATTTTTATTCCTATTCCAAGCTGGAGGAGGTTTTATCTGTTCCCATGGAGAATGAAAGCACTTGTAAGGTAAAATCACTCTACCAAATCACCAGCATTTTACTGTGGTATTTATTTGTACTTTTTTTAGCTCTGAAGTGCCTACATGTAAGATAATTTCCAAGCAGGTGATCTTACTGGCTGTCAATATAGGCAACAGAAAGTCTCCAAGGATAGCTTTTAAAATCTGCAGATCAGAAGGCTTCAGGCATTAGTCTACAAAGACCTCGGAAAGCCAGATTTCAGTCCTCATCATGGCAATGTGTGTCCAGTAACCATAGTGGCACTCTAAAGTATCCTAAAGGAATGACAAATCTGGGCCTGATTCAGCCATGCACAACTGCTGTGCCTGCACAACAATCCAGCAGCAGAAAAATCACTTATCTGCTGTGCTACCTGTATGATTTCAGCATAGATAAATCCTTTCTGTAACACTGCTTTCAAAGTATGAAGTAATAACATCTTTGTTGTTTAGTTAAGGTTAACCTCAGGAATTTTATAATTATTACTAAGAAATGCTGATTATAAAAATAGCAACAGATTGCTCTACATTTCTGTGAATTTTCTTATTGCTGTCAATTGCCAGTCCTTCATGTATTATTAGTGTTTCGTTTATAGAGGAAATCTGACAGTGCATAAGGATTTTATCAATTTTTACCTAATCCCTATTGGGTCTTTTTATTCCAATTATAGTTCTCCTAAAGAGTTGAAACTTTCTATTTTTCTTTCTGTAATTATAAAAATACTCAGGAGGTCTGATTTACAGAACTCTGACTGTTAGAAAAAAAACACTGCAAGAAGAGAGATGTGGTTTATGTTTTTAATGTTTGCATTCATGGTCATGTAGAATTACACATTTACAGAAATACGTTTTGAAAGACATTTTGATGCAGAATTATCTGGACTGCATATGCAAATGAGATAAACAAAAACATCAGCTTCTTATTGACAAGATAGCTCATCAAAGTGACGCTGCACAAAAAATTGTCCTGTTTCGTTCATATTTTTATTAGAGACAGTTCATCACTACTTACAGTTACATTAGCTCGTTTTTATTTGAGATACCATGGGCTAAAAGGAAAGGTAATGAAAAATTCTCTGTTTCTGCTTCTTGCCTGCCTAAGTTGTGTTTTTCTTTCAAAGTTAATAATTCTACCAAACATTATAAAAGACAGAGAATGCCCTCCTCCCTGTTTACTGCAGCACATACTTCTTGAGTTCAGATATTTTAGATTCGTGCCACATTTCCAACTGATCAACTAACCATCTTTATGTATGTAACTCAAGAGGAAATTAAGTTACAAATAAATGAAATGTAAACATTCTCAGACCTTGGATTAGATACCTCTTATTTTGTCCAGCATACAATTTTCTTTTCTGATTATAAAATTCTTTCTATCTCCCTTGTCTTTGTTTTTCAGCACAACATAATTCTCCTTTTTACTTCATCTTTCATTTTCTCTGAGAAAGTTTAAATTATATCACAAATTGTTCCTACCTTACCCCATTGAACTGTATTTTATAGATGGGGCAAGATTTGTCCTGTAATATCAACTGGTAAGTAAAGAAAAAGAGATGTCACTTTCAGGTTTATCTCAAGGATTTCTGGACATATTTTCAAATTGCTATTGGCAGCATAGATTTCTAACTTGCCCTCTGTTAAGGCAGATAGCAGTCATTTCTAAAGAAATGAATAAGACTTCCTGATTATTAAGACCATGGTGCAAGCATTTTCCCTTTAAAATAATGAGAACTGTAAAGAAATAAAAGGAATTTGTAATATGTCTAGGTTTAAATGTCTTTAACATGTCCCCCTGTCCGACGACACTGCACAATATTTTGGCACATGTTTTAGCTCCATAGGTCACTTTAAATCAATAGCAGCCATCTTACTAAGACCTACTGATAAGGTTATTTTCCTTTCCTGATGTGGCTAAGTATTATTAATACATGTGTGGTAATAGAGTGTCCAGAAGCCACAGTCATGGCTGCTGACGCACTGCCATAGAGACTGTGCAAACACACAGGTGACATGATTACTGTACTGAAAAGCTGATTCAGGCAAATAAAAATAAATTGTAGTTGGTTTTGTTGTAAGCATTTTACCACTATCTTGAAAAACAGTTAGGACTGTTCCTATAACTTCCAGCTTCTGTAATCACAGAGTTAAGAGTGACTGCACATCATTTCTACTTGAGTCAAGGTACAAGGTTTCCAGGACAGAACTTAGTTGCTCTGCTTGGTTTACCACAATTTACCTATAGTTCTTATTGTACAAGAAGGCCATTATTCTTCTTGCACATTGTAAATGCAAAGAGTGTAGAACGACTAATTCTGAAAAATGGTTTGATTTAGAATCCACTGATCATTTTATTATAATCACTGTTGTAAGTATATCATATCATATTAAATGCAGCTTCCTTTTTCCTAGCAGATTTCATTCTGACAAAGAGCCAAATACATGTATTTTCAGTATAAACTCTAATTTCTGTATTTTAATTTGTTGAGTAATTGATCCTGTTTCACAAAAGTACTTCAAACATGCCCACGGAAATAGAGAGTTTTTCAGCATATTTGTTATACATTTCCTTGGTGGAGGTTTTGTAATTTACTTGCAAATACCTGCTACTGGAATAATCTCTCCTAATACACATATTCTTGACTTTATTCTTACAAACTCAGTATGTAATTCTGTTTCAGTTTTTGTAAACAATTTTCTAGGAGTTTCATTTTTACAGTTAAAATATAGAAATGAAAGGCTTTATTTTTAAAAGATATTACTTGAAAATAAGAAATACATCTGAATAAATTATTAAAATATTAGAATCTAACTTCATAGCAGAGCCTACTTTTCTTTTTACCATGCAATAAAAGTTGTAACTGTGGAGTACTGTAAACACCAGAGTAATCAGTTCAGTTCATGTGCCAGTGAAGAGTAATTTGAGGAGGGGGAATC
The DNA here is from genome assembly GCF_019238085.1 of Lagopus leucura. Lineage (NCBI taxonomy): Eukaryota > Metazoa > Chordata > Aves > Galliformes > Phasianidae > Lagopus > Lagopus leucura. The sequence continues at coordinate 41,658,618 of NW_024962264.1, forward strand.
AGTAATTTTAATAAGTTAACAGAGCATATCACAACTGAAATGGCTCTGCAGAGAGCATAACACACAGAAAACACACCGTCTCTTCTTCTGAGAAAGCATGTAGACTTCATTAGTGAATCATTCCATAAACAGCAGATGGTATGAAGAGCATACTGAAAATACCTATGAAAACTAAAACAGAAGGGCAAGGATCCCACTGGAGTAGGCTAGTAGAACTAAAGGAGAGCTAACCATTGCCTACATTGTTATAAGCCAGAGTAACTGCTGATAACAAACATGTCATCCTGATTTATGGACTGTGGGGATGTGGTCTTCCTGCATGTCAGTCATTTTTCTCCATCCTCTTTTCAGTTATTCTGGCTAAATCAGTTAGGTTATAGTAATTCAGCAGCATAAGGTATGCATTATGTTCTGCACAGAAATGTTAAGTGAAACTGGAACATTTCCCCAGGGCTGGTTATGAAAATTAAAGAACTGAAGATATGGAAAATGTGGGGGTCACAGCGGTCAGCAAAAATAAAAGGATCAGGCTTAACAAGTTTCTTTTCCCATTAAAAAAAATGGAGATATGCCAGTGTTTCAATGACTGCACAGTAACATTAAGATTACTGTGCTTTTGTATAGCTGACAGTTTATCCATGAAGTTCACTGCAAACTAATTCACAGTTTAAAGGTTACAGAGTTTCTAGTAAGTGATGTTTGCAGAGGTAGTTAATCTTGAATGAAAAGGTATCAAATGCACTGCTGATGATCATTCTGTATGTCAGAAATACCATGGAGGATGCTCATAAAGAAAAAAAGGAGAGAGGAAGATTGAAGTAAGTAGCTCATTTGAGAGCCAGAGTAGCCAGGAAATACTCACGTGTTAGTCACTTCCTTTTGTTTTTTGTGAATAACTCCTTCCTCGATATTTGATCAGCTGTGTTCTGTTTGGACTGATGGTAATGTCTTCTGAATATTCAAATATGTTATTTTCCAAGAGTTCAATCAGCTCTGTAAAGGAAAGTAGAAGAGGAGAGATTGAGGAAATATGCAATCATACTTGTGACAGAATGAAGTTGTACTAAATCTTGGACAGGACCCATGAGATTTATGGCTCTCTGGAAAGTTAGAACCAACCAGCAAATATATGCAAGCAGGGGAAAAACTGGTTGAATGAATAGGAGAGGAAAATGTTGAAGTAACATAATGAAGTTGAAAAGTTGTTTAAGTAATGAGATCTGTATTATTACTGTAAAATGTAATCATGATCACAGAATCACAGAATCACAGAATCACCCGGGTTGGAAGGGACCCCAAGGATCATGTAGTTCCAACCCCCCTGCCTAGCAGGGCCACCAAACATACACATTCAGATCAGGTTGCCCAGGACCCCGTCCAACCTGGCCTTAAACACGTCCAAGGACGGGGCATCCACAACCTCCCTGGGCAGCCCGTTCCAGGGCCTAACCACTCTCCTAGTAAAGAACTTCCCCCTAACATCCAACCTAAATCTTCCCTCCTTCAACTTAAAACCATTTCCCCTAGTCCTGCTGTTATCAGCCCTTCTGAACAGTTTACTCCCCTCCTGGGTGTAGGTTCCCTTCAGGTATTGATAGGCTGCAATGAGGTCACCCCGCAGCCTTCTCTTCTCCAGGCTGAACAAGCCCAACTCCCTCAGCCTGTCCTCATAGGGGAGGTGCTCCAGCCCCCTGATCATCTTAGTTGCCCTCCTCTGGACCCTTTCCAAAATCTCAATGTCTACTTATATATGTAATATATATAAGTAGTATATACATAGTATATATAGTATATACATAGTATATATATAGTAATGATGTCTAATCTCATTACTGCACACGCACACACACACACACACTGGATAAAAAATAAACTAATCTCCTTTCTCCCGCCAAAAACTGCATCAAACTCATTTGAGTGGCCTTCCTGGTTGCCACTCTATCCCTTTTGACTCTTTCTCTCTGATAGTTTATCTCCAATGAACTGAAGATATTTTAATGCTTTCTGTGGTCTGCATTGTTCTGAAAGGATAGAACATGTTCTTCTACTGCCATTATTATTTAACTAATGCAGCCAGCCTGGCAACCCCAGTAGATGTAAAGAAGAATACATGTTCAAGGCTAAAATTCAGCCTCTGCAGTTTGAACTTGACATAAAATCTTAATTTGTGAGTGTTGAACATTAATAGGAAGATGAAATGCTTTTGTGATGGAGAAAAATAAAGCAGTATTAGACCAGAAATCTCCTTCTACATGGATGTTACTTGCACCTTGGAAGTAAAAGAAATGGGACAGTGATGGGACTGTGTGAAAGAATTAATAATCAAGATTTCATAATTCACCCCATAAGGTGGATCAACAGCTTCAAGTTATTCTGTTAAAAAACAACAACAACAAAGCAAAACAAAACAAAAAACTACTGAAGTAAAATTTGAGTCATTTAATTTAGCAGACAGTGCTTCACTAGATCTGGGTAGAGATGTTTCATAGGATGCATTCAGAAAAGGCATTTGAAAGGCCAGACTTCACTGTTACTTGATTGTAAAAATCAGAGACAAAATAAAGATAAGGGCACTTGAACTGAGCACTCTTGCTATGAGTTTGATTTGGCATTTTTAATGATCATGAAACACCACCAGATGAATTGTAATAAGTGTTGTCCTTTTTCTAAGTATGCCTGAAAGTATGTAATGATATAACTACACAGAAAGACTTAGCAGCAGAAAACAACCTCTTTCCAGAAAATATCATTGAAAAGAAAAGTAGGAGAGATGTGGCATGATTATATTTCTGTGCCTAGCTAGTGCTTATCTTGTATAATATTTCACAGAGAAGTAAAGTCCTCCTCTGGTAACATGGCCTTTCTGCACAACTTTGCACCACTTTACAATGCTGCAGTGGAGTCATACACAGATACTGATTTTAGTATTTAAAGGCATGCATATTAGAAGCTTCCCTGTGCTATTTATCATCCTTTAAAGGGTGAGAACATTGTAAGTGAAAAAATGCTTTAGAGGAGTATGAAAGAGTTGCTTTCATAATGGCAGAATTGCCCAAGGCCTGCTCTGAGTTAAATACATCTTTAAATGCTAATCTGTAAAGTATTACATAAATGCATCCTCTATTATTTCTTCCCTTACAATTAATTCAGTAGTGATTCTTGAGGTAAAGATCACCAGATTTGCACATTTAAGAAGTAAACATAGCCTGTGCTCAATTCAGAGATTGTGAATCCAAGTTTTCCTTCAGGGTATAGCACAAAGCTCCTCTGTTTAAAGACGTTTTTGATTGATGTGATTCTATGTTATTTAGTTGTGGATTTATTCTCATGTTAAACAAATGATACAAAAATGTTAATGTCATTCTTTTCATAAGAATATCCTCACTTTTGTCTCTATAAACTTTGATATACCTTCTGTCTTCAGTATTCCAGTTCCAAATAACTAGAGATTGCCAGTTGAAATGGAATGGAAAAAAACAGGAAAGGTAAGATTTCAAGCTTATCAATAAACTAGTTTATAGAATTCAGAATTTATCTCTAAGGCCTAAACACCAGTAAATTCATTGTATAGAGGAATTAGCAAGATTCTAAGTGCCCTAAATGTATACATACACACATTTGTTCATCTTACATGAGTGTTTTATTTTATTCCCTGATGGATTTGGTAATCTTTTTTCTTCATTGTAAAGATTTGATGAATTCTTTAGGGAGCAGAGCATTTGGATGGTGGCATAGGCAGTTATTCATACAGCTTGAGCTTTGACTATTCAATAGATGTTCATGTTGTCAGTATTTTGCATTAGAAAACCTGTGAGTATGTCTATGAAATTATTCATTGAGCTAACGTGAATAATGATTTGCAAAAACTTATAAAAGGATGAAAAGCAGTTTTGTGTAAAGCCTATAATTTAGAAAAAGGCTTTGGTTCAGACTCAAATATAAAGTAAATCTCATCTAAATAAAAATATCCCTATTGAATCTGACTAATAATATTGTCAGATTCAGTTATTCAAAATACTGAAGTTGGTTTAACACTTGGACTTTGATGGGTGTTATGTTTGATGACTGAAGATTAGGGGATGCTAGAAAAAAACAGAAGAGTCTAAGGACAGTTTCTTTATCTCTTCCAAACTTCACAGGCTTCAGTCAGACGACACGTAACTATAATATGTAATGATCCAAAAGACATGATGAAAACTATGTGCTCAGCAGAATTAAACCATAAATATCTAATCATGAAAAACATAATTATGAGCAATTTCTGAGTACTTTATATTAAAATGCTTCACATTTTCCCTGTAGTTGAAGTCCTAACTGCAATCTGAAGTCAAAATGCTATTTTTGCTTCTGATTTACTTCAAAAGTAAACAATTAATTCACCAACAAATCTTTTTAAACACCTTTCATGTAAACTCTCTTTTGCACCATAGTTGTATCACAGTCAAACACAACAAAAAACATAAAAATTGTTATGTTAGATATTCCAAGTTATATTGTCGGGGGGCTAGAGCTTAATGATCCTTGAGGTTCCTTCCAACCCAAGCCATTCTATGATTCTATGATTCTGTGATTCTATGATTCTAAGAAACCTGCAAAAGCAAGTTGTAAGAATTACTCAAAATTCTTCTTTTTTAAAATTGATCACTGTTCCTCTGAATACTTGAACTCAATATGGTACTGAATTGTAGTCACAAAGCAGTGATAATTTAAAAGGGTAAAATAAAAACTTTTCATTAAATAGTACTTAATGGCTGCTGAAGAGTGCTGAACAGGTACAAGCAAGCATTTAGAAATTCTTTGCTGGATCAGTGTTTCTTCTCTTGTCCCAATTATTTGTAGGAGTATATTTCACAGACTGATATGAGCAGGTACACTTGGCTAATGGCCTCTTATCATAACATTATCAATTATTATGTTTTATCTTACACATATTTCAATTTAAAGTTTTCCATCCCTTTATTTTAATAATAGAAACACGCTTGCAGAACAAGAATGTAAAAAGCATATTCTAGTCTCAGATTTAATATTTTTCATTTTAAATCGTTGTTTAACATTTATGCCCAAAAGCCAGCATTTCAGTCCTAAGAAGCTTTTTAAGAAATGACAGCTGCAACACCTATGACATTCCTTATCATTCTTTATACCAACATACATTTCAGCAATTTCAGTTCAGTTAAGAATTTAGCTGAGCTTTTTATTTTTAAAGGACATCTATAAAGGATGCACATATTTTTTGAAGGATGCATAAATTTAGATACAATCACCAACAGAAATGTGAACTTTATTCTTTTACCTTTTATAACTTAGTGCAGTTCTGGCCATACTTTGATTTTTTAAAAGAACTCACAAATTAAAAAAAATAAAAGAAAGTGAAGCAGGTATGAATAATTCAACACTACCATATTAACTTGTGTCAAGTACTAAAATGCTGAACAACAATGACTGATTTCTTACTCTCTGCTCACTGGTATCACTGTGTATATTTGCCAGTTGAAACTTTAGTATAACTGTGAAATATATTTTGAATACAATAAAGAAATAAGTGTCTTTGTATTTTAATCCCAGCTTTTCATCTCAAATGCTTATTCTCGTGGTGGATATAGAAGGGAAAAATACCCAGACACGGAGTTCTTCAGATGAGAAATGTGATGGTAGCAAGATTGTGTATCTCTAACCTGAACTCATCTGCCAAAATTTCCCCCTAATAATATTGCCTTGCCCATGTATTTATGGAGGGAAACAGCTTGATGCGGTTGTCTGAAGGATGGGTTCATTACTTGATGTGCAATAAACCAATCTCACATACTATATTATAATGAGTTCAATTGAGGATGGGGCAAATCTCCGTTTCTGCTGACTGCTCTAGTCATGGTGATTAAATACATGATTAGTTTACATATTTCCAGAATGTCCCCACCTTCAGTGGCAAGCTTCGCAGGGAAATTGTGATTAACAGCTTTCTTAAAAGTTTTTGGCAGTTTCAAGCACGGTCAGCTGACCCTAGACATAAGTAGACACTTGCTATATCTAAGGCTATCTTTACAATAATTTGTACAATGATTGATTCTGTGTTATGATAGAACAAGGAGTAATAATGGCCTAAAACTTGAACACAGGAAGTTCCATACTAACATGCAGAAGAACTTCTATACAGTAGAGGTGGAAGAGTACTGGAACATGTTTTTCAGAGGGGATATGGAGTCTCCTCCTATGGAGATATTCAAGACCAGCTGGATGCCTACCCATGTGATATATTATGGGGTACCTGCTTTGGCAGGGATTTGGACTAAATGGTCCCTCGAGGTCCCTTCCAACCCCTGCAGTTCCGTGATTCTTACTTGGCTTACAATAGTATCACAAAAAAATGATGCACTTCTCTATAGGCAAATGTACTGAAAAAAAAAAAAAAAAAAAAAAAAAAAGTGGTTATTTCAACTGAATTATGAGTGCTTGCTTCAACTGAATTATGTATGAGTTGTTTCACTGAAGTCCTGTGTAATCACATAAGACCAGGTACCTGTGGGCAGCTCCCCGTTCACTGTTCTTGTGTGATTTACCTGGTATGGAAGAAGCAATGAGTGTTCACAGAAAAAGCAAGAAATAAAAGCTCTGAAGTCTAAATGAAAGCTTTGTAAAGCATATAAAAGGTCCTTCTTCAATCACTGTGCCTATCTCATGAAGGTTGACTTTTATGTAATAGATAAACATAGACCACTACCTTTTACTTCAGTACAACCATGTCAGACTACCTCATATAGAGCAGTTTTCTTGAAGAGTCCAGCTTAAAGAGATAGATGTCCCATCTTCTTGTTATCACACTATTTTGGTATCAAACATTATAGCTTTTAATCTCAGTTTCTGAAGTAAGCTGTTGCCTGGTGACCAAAATGTGAAATAAATAGCCACAAACCTTTTGGTGAATATTTTTCCTTTATTGATTATTGAATCCAGAGTTGGGGGAAAAATTTATATCAAACATTTTTGGTGTAGGAAATGTTTAGAAAAATTAGTTTGCTGCAGTCCAGTGTTCACAAAACATCATTTTCCTTTTCCAGAAGAAAAAAACCAGAAGTTATAACTGTAAACATCAATAAGAATTTGTGTTATGAAAAATATTCTAATATCCTTTATATCTCTCTGTAATTCTCATCTCCTGTGTCTACCCATCATCCAACCAGTGGAATGAATGGTGCTCTTATACCTGTACTGCATCCCCTTTTTCCTACAAAATCTGTATTCCATAGATTCAATAGCACTCTTAGTTTATACTAAGTATTTTCTGATTTTCTAGCAGACAAATTCTGACAAATTATAGTAATGACAGTGAGAAAAGAAGGGAATATGCAGGCAAAGATAGAAACTTTGCTGAACTCTGTAGTGCTATAGCTATCATATTGAGTGTATACACAGTATATAAGTATGTATATGGTCTGTAATACATATACACATACATGTAAGTGTATACACAAATACACATACTGTATATATGTATATATGTATATATATATATGTATATATATATGCCCATATAGGTTTGTATATATTATATATGTATATGTGTGTGTACATAGATATATATAAAATGTGTGCATGTGCAATGTATGTATCTATATATATACGCATAATATACATGTATATATGATGTATATTTATGTGTGTGTGTGTATGTATGGACATTCATGTATGTGCATGAGCATTCCTCCCACCCAGGTCTGGATTATGGAGTCTTATTAAATAATAAGTTCATTACCGTGATACCTTCTGTGAAGAAAACTGCCCGAACAAATGCAAATCTTCACAAAACAGAAGAGGAAAATAACAAAAGCCAGAGTGAAAATCCCCAAGCAAAGTGAGTCTTGTGAAAGAAAATGTTCTTGCTTCAGGTCTAAGAGAAGAAAAGATCTATCATCTTGATAACCATGCCTGTGTCTTGTGGCATTTTCAGGAAATGATACTGCTGAAAAGATACTACTTTAACACTTATCCATCATTTTCTTAAAAGCCAAAATTTCCATATGTTTATTACTTTTACCCTTTCCTTCTCATTGTTTTCCTATTTTTTATTTCCCCTGTATTTTATTTCTTCACATTCAGTTCTCAATATTTCTCTTTCTCTCTTCTGTTCAATTTTTGTCTCTATATAATAGGTGCACACCACAGATAGTACACAGTAAATAAGTTCATTCATATAACATTGTGTAGTCTGAAACTGTCTGTGATGAGAATCTTATTTATTACCATGAATCTTTAATATACATTTTATTTATGGATGTATGAAAATGTATACATGTTTACTTATATTTATCTATGCAAGCAGTTTTTTAATTATAGTTTTTTGCCAAACTGGTGATTCCTAACATTGTAAGAACAAGACTTGTAATCTATTAATCAACAACTGAATTAATCAGATCTAACTTAAAAAAAAAAAAAAAATCACGATTTTCTAAACTGTAATTAAGACATCAGTTACTTTCAGGGGTGTTTAAACATGTTTTATAACTCTTAATAAGGTCTTATTATGAGTTATTCTCTTTCATTCTTTTGTGAAAATGTCTTGCTCGTCAACAAAATAAGACAAGCTAAATACTGTTAAGCTCCCAGGAGATTAGATTTTTTCCGAGTTTCTTAATTATCCAGACATTTGTGCAGCCATAAATGCAGTTCTTAAGCCAAACAAAAGTCTAGAATCAAAATAGCATGAGAATTGTAGAGTCTTTTAAAGTATTAGTTCATGATCTTCTCAAGTTTCATATTTTATGAATATTAAGAACATACTGCTCATTTAACCATATTTACTAATTCAATGGCCTGTTTTGCAGGTAACCGAAGTTCTTATTTAACCACTCACTTTCTATTATTACCAAAGGAAGTTAAGATTTTCTTATTAATGAAAAAAGAGAGGGAGCGATAGAATCTTTGTCTTTGCTAATCTGCTTGTCAATTATTCAATATGCCTTAATTTTAGCTTGCTTTTATTACTAAAATTCAAAAAAATTATTGAATGAAGAAGAATCACAAGGGGCAAGGGATGATTTTCCTTCTTTGCAACAATTTAATATCTTATAAGTCTTAAAATTACCTAACGCTATTATCTTCATCAGTTTGAATCTAAGACTTCCTTTTATACTCTCTAAAATATTACTACCAAAATTCAGTGGCAACAAAATCAGGTCAATTTACAATATCAGATTCACCACTTCTTCTGGTCTAAATGAGGATGCATCTCCATAGGCTAATTATCCATAAGAACCTTCTTTTCTTTTTTTTTTAAGTTTTATAATTTTATGTTAACTGGGGAGATAATACAGCTTAGGCTTGGCAGCTAACTTTCAGATAAGTGTGTTTAAAGGCTTCAGAGAAAATGATGTCATGAAAATTTGCATGGGCCTTTCCATTGTGTTCTGTGCTACATAAGAGAAAAAGGACAGTTGAGTATTCCTCTTCCTTAACATTGTCAGGAGCTTAGATGAGAGGATTTATCCCCTGAGAAACTCCACTTGAATCTGCAAGCATTGCAATGCGATTTGGGAGTACCTCACCACTTTGTATAACATGACATGAACCTCTAATGGCATAAAATACTGAAAAACACCCCTCACCTTCAATGGAGAAGCACTACACATTTTAAACAAATTAAGTGTGGGCTGAGCACTCTGCCAAGAGACAACATCCCTAATTGGCAGCTGCTGTTACAGCAGAGAAGCTTGATTTCAGATGAGAGAATAGTAATTCTCTACAGAAAGGAACTGTCTCATATTATTAAAAATTACCTGCTTGTCACAGCTGTTCACTGCTTATTTTTAGCATGAGTTTGAAAGATTGGAATCCAAAATTATTACTCAACACACAAAGAATGTTTTTAGCAGACATTTGTGTACTATCGGCAGAAAATGAACTAGAGTGTGACAAATGATAAAAAAATCAAGTAACATATGAAGGTGTTTGTAAGAGCGGCTTTTTTCCCCCAGTGTTTTCTGGTGGAAATGGCATTAGCATGCTGTAACATGGAGGAAAAAGAAGGAAAACTTTCCCAGAGGTAGTAAGAAGGAGAAAAAGGGTAAAAGTAGAATCAGATACAGTGAAACAAAATATATCTGTATTTGACATTAGTTTTAAGAGAAGCATTTCATGCCAGGTATTCATACTCTTTCTTGAATTGCACTTCAAATAATGATGACAGGGCCTGTCTCCTTATCTTCCTCTTGATCCCATGCTTACTGCTTTTACAGGTTACTCATTTTTAAGTCGGCTTGAAAGAAAACATCTGAAAAATATTTGTATTTAAAAAATAACACAAAAAACCTTACCAACAGCCATAAGTCTAAGACTTGTATGAGTCTGGGTATTTTTTCTTACAGCAAAGGCACTGTGTAAAGTGCAGATGTTGTCTTTTAGTGAATGAGGTAACAACCTAAAGCCAATGGGATTTAGAAAGTCCAAGAATAAACAAAATACAATAAGCTGGGAACTATGGGATAACAATATTTTAAACTGCCAAAAATAACAGGAGTAACGAATTCTATACCTCATTTATTTGGAACTTTTCTCACATGTAAGCAACAAGATGAGCTACAGATGAGCTACAGGTGTCAAGTGCTTGAATAGAGACACTTTTCTACTCTTCTTTATAGCCTATTTAAAAGCTTCAAATATTTTAATGTTACTCTGATCTCAGTGCCTCAGACTTCTGATGTTGACTAATGCTGAAGCACTGACTGTCTCTGCTACTTTATCTATACTCCTCTTAACTCTCAGAGATGAAGATTACTAACTGGAATGCAAAAGAGACTTTTAGTGTCTTAGCCTTTCCTGTATCTCCTGAAAAGAATAAGTGCCAATGAGTCAGTCATAAAAACAGCAATCCAGCAAAACAAAAAAACACCATCACTACCAACAAAAAGCAAACATATGAAAAACCAAAACAGCAAAAAGAATAAATCAAAAGTTGTCTCTTAGCATGATGATTTAACTATCACAGCCTACTCTGATCTATTTAAAAAATACTTAGCTTTTTCAATGTTATTTTAACATAGTAGATGTAAAAGCACACAGAAATCCCAGAGACTTCAGAGTCACAACTCAGCAACAGATCTGGAGGAGAGTATTAAGCACTGGAGAAGTTTAATCATATAGAGTTAAACTCTTCTCATAACCAAACTGGATTTACTTAAAGTAGCTTTTGATTTATATCAATGCCACACAGTCACCATCAGCCATAGATCACTAGAACTATTATCTTTCTGCTTTTGAAGGCAATAGCAAGATTTGTATTCAATTCAAAAGAAGTAGCCTATTTTTATTTTTTAATATGGCAAGATAGAGAGAAGTGATAAACATAAATTTTTAAGGTTAACAAAACAAAATAACTGTGAAATACCATTTTCGTATATTGAAAAATATAGTACTGATTATAGTTCTGGAAAATTTTCCCCAACACAAATTTTTATCGATTTAATATCATTGCAGAGAAAAAAAAAAAAAAAAAAAAAAAAAAAAAAGTCTATTTGAGCAAAATAAGCTTTTTTTTTCTTTGCACCTGTTAGTACTAGTAGAATGGTAGAATGTAATGTTTCAGCTGCAGCAAAAATAGATCTGTAAATTTGACACAGGCAAAATATCATATAAAATAAGATAACATTTTGTGATTCCATTTACTCAAAGTATTCTTTTCTGTTCAGGTTTCTAACACTGCAGTAAATAAAACCACTTCTATAGAACAGGAAATTTCAAGGTTCAGGTTTTTTTTTCCTTTCATCTAACTTCTTAATTAAGGATTAAAAAACATAATTGGAGCCCCAGTGGCTCATGAGGGGGAGATATCGAGATACTCATAGGCATGTGTAAGGGACAAAGCAGGACACTGAAAGTTGCTTTGTGTTGTAATTTTTTTCCAGATAATTCCTTTTTTTCCAATTCAATTCAGAGCAGAAAAAGAGGAAAAGAAAATTGGAGTGATGAGGTTGATCTTTTCCACCAGATAATAGCTTTCTCCCCAGTGAAAGAAACTTTGGTCAACAACCTTACACGAGTTTCAACCAAAACAGAGGGTGAAATAATAATTGTTTAAAACGCTATTTGCAGCTAAATTTCCTCCACCAACTGATGTTTGTCTTGCCTAACATAGGATCAAATTGTGCAATGTCTGTGTTTAGTACAAGAACTTGATCAGAAGGTATAAATATTAAATGACTTCTGGTTTTAAATGATGATACTGTTACATACTTTATCCTTTATAGCAAATGCAGATGTATAAACATAAGGTAAAGACATGCATTTTTAACATGCAATGCATGTATTTTATGGTATATACAATATATACTATATATTTTACAATATACATGTAAATTTTTACTATATACTATATACTACAATTTTATATGACTAACATAAATTATTTGATAATTGTTATAAATCATATCTTTTTAGACATTATATTATAATACACTTCTGTAAATCAACTTTGGATTCTGCATTATGTTTCCTTTCAGGAAATATCTTCTTTTGTCTCTTTTTTTTTTCCATGTTTAGAAAATTAATCCAATTTTCATGGACTTTAATGAGAAGTAGCATTTGCTTTTGCAATTAAAAAATTGATCAGAAATACCAAATATTTAAATTTCATTCTGATTTAGGCTTAAGCTACATTCTGATTAAGGAAACAGTAAAAAAATTAATGTAAGTTTTTCTAAATGTCTGAAAGCATTTTTACTGATTTGTTAAAAGAGTATTGAGTAAATTTGTTTAAACTTCTATAGTGTCATAGAAGGGACAATTTGTAAAATGCAGATAGCATCTATAGGAATTTGGAGTCTAAATAGTAGTTTCAAAAGTATTTTAAAAATATACAAGCCTGAATCTTATTTACATTCAACAAGATTTTGGCCCCTAAACCCTATTTACTATAAAATGTTGTCAAGTTTCTAAGAAATGAATTATATAAGGCTGATAGTTGATAATAAATACTGCTATACCAGTCAAAGTATACAAACATATATACTTTTTAAATTCACTTTGCCACAGTTAAAAAATAATACCAGAATGACTGACAATGGAAACAAATGTAATTTCAACAAATTTGCCTCATTAACCAGAAAAAAAACAGAAAAGATGTAGGAAAAAAAAAACAAGTTAAATATGTACTTTGGAAGACATAACACATGCCTTTATGCCATGGATTCATTCTCTGTTTATATATTTATTCAGTTTATACTTACATACACTTATTTTTGTGCAAATTATGTCTGTGTGATTCCTTGCAATTTGAAGACACATAGGCAATTGTACGTTTTGAGCTCAGTTGATATCTTAGGATACCAGAATTTTCTGTTGAAAGACTGTGATATACAGATTGACCTCAAATACTGTTTCTGGTCCATTTTACTTAACTACTTCTTTTACTTCACTACACTACATAACTCTTAGAGACAGAGAATCAAGCAGCTAGAACAGTGCCAGAGAGAGACAAATATCTTTTTGGTTCTTTTACATTATGCAAGCAACCTAGGCAAATGAAACTTTAATATATATTTTTTTGTGTGTGTTCTCAAAACAGTAGACAGGAAGTTTCACTGGCGGCTCCCACCACACTCACAGCCTGAGCCAAGGTTGGACACCTAAATTTAAAATTAAAGACCATGAATATAGAGAGGAGACAAAATGAAGAAATCCTGTAATATCATGGCACTGTCTAGATACTGTGAGCATGAATATTTTTGTGTGTCTTTTATCATAAGCTATTTGCTGAGATCTAAAGAGGAACATTTAGCTCTTTTGAATAAGTGCACCTCTTTTCATTAATTTTGCAAGTTGACCTTAGGCCAGAATTAATCTCCGAGTGTTTTAAATTTATTCCTCAAAAGTCGAGAAGTTGACTCAAGGTCCAATCACATGGCCTAAATTTGTGACTTTACCTGACTAAAACAGTTCTTCAGCCATTTTAAAGACTTTCAAATTAACCTTGGAGCATAAGAAAGAGAATGAAGAGAGGCTGAGAACTGCATATGGTATCATGAGGAGACAAAGGAGAAGAATGTTTTTGTAATAGAAATACACCTGCCAGGAGCAAGTCCTACAGGATGACAGGAGTTCTTTAGTATGAAACAAAAAGGTCACAAACATGATAGCTGTACTAAAAGAGTTATGGGATTTTTCTCACTCAAGAAGAAAAAAAATCACATTAAGAAAATGTATTAAGAAAATGTACCAGTATTCTGCTGGAGAAATCTGATGTTCTCTGCCCCAGTTTCATTAGTTCCTGTTTTTCCATCCTGGAAAAAATGCTGTGTGATGAAACAGGTTTGGCTCAGCTCCACAACTAAATCCATTTTCTTCTGTACCAAGAATACACCTCCTTAATGAAAGTATAAATTTTAATATTGTTTAAGTATTCTCTGCCTTTTTTTTTTTTTTTTTTTTACAGTTACAAACCATTATTTTATGTATAGGTAATGAATTTTATTTCTTAACATGTTAAAACAGGAATTTAATCTTCAACATGCCATTCTACTTTATGACAATGCAATTTGTTCAGATTATTTTAAACCAAAGGAAATGTAGAGTATGTCAAACTCCAGCCATGTTAAAATAATCTAATGCTTTAGTTAATTTTATTTTCTCTCTCTTTTAACTAAGTGACAGATTCAAAATTTGCCAGAATAGCAAATTTTTTCACAGCTTTCGCAGGTCTGATGAGCTTACCTCAATAATAGAACTCAGTGACTAGGCTTACATTTGAAAGAAAATTATTCCACATTCTACTTCTCAAGATATGGTCTTGCACCACGTATGTGTAATTTTCATTAGCTTTAAGTGAATTCATTTCTGCCCACCCAGAGAATAATTTATGGCAATATGTCAGTTAATTTTAAAGAGGATACTTTTGACTCCATGATGACATAACTATATATAAGTAGCACAAAAATAGTTTCAAACTTTTTTTCTATAAGTGTAAAATTGTAAATCTACATTTACATTACCAACATAAAGACCAGAAGATTCTATGTGGTATTTCAGAAAAGTAAGAAAACTAATAAAGAATATAGGGACACAGGTCTGAAAAATGTGTGTAAATATTGTGAAATTTACACACATTATAAAAAAGAAGTGTGGAAAATGATGAGGTTTCAACTCAGAGCACAGAATGAGAAGTATGTATGTAAGTTAACTCCTGACTATGCAAGTTTCTATGAGTTCCTATGTTCCTTGTGCAACTTCACAAATTAATTTTTGCATCTGCCCCTAAAAACCCTGCTGCAGACAATTTCTTTCTCACGTCCATAAAGGCACATCTGTCTACTTTCACAGGCATTCAAAGACTTCATCAGATTTTAACACGCTTCAACTGTGTTTTGCTCTGGAATGAAAAATAAACATTAAAAGTGTTATACAATATGAATATCTGCCATTTTTATTGTGCAGATGAAAAATAAGGCCAGAATACTAATGGAGGTTGAATAAAACACTGCTCACATGCACAGTGGCAGCTCACTCTGTAGTGAAGCCCGCAGACTGAAAAACAGCACCTGTATACAAAAATAGGACAAATCATTTGAGAAAATATCTGGAAAATTCTGGACGCCTACAAAATAAATTTTTCACTTACACCTAGATGGAATTAGAAAGATGGAATTAATTCTCTGGGAAGACAGAAAGCTTCAAATAACAATTTCAAATGAGGCTTGTAAAAGATTATTCTTTTACATCATTGTCTCAAAGCTTGCTGGGGACACAGATGAACAAGTCCAAGCAAGTCCTAGGCAAGGGTTGAAAAATCCTTTGTCTGGAGAACACTGATGGACAAGTCCTGGGCAAGGATTGCGAAATCCTTTGTCTGAGGGACAGTGATGGACAAGGCCAGGAGCAACGAGAGAGATATAAGCCACAGATTAATGGCCAGGAAGCAGTCTTCTGTGTGAGCTTATCTCAAGGAAGATGGCCATCTCAGGAGGTGCTACACAAGACTCTTACCCAAGTGCCCGGGAATGCCATTGTGGCAGAAGAAGAATGATAATAAGGGGATCTACAAACATGAGGTTAGGTTTTCTGGCAACAGATTCCTCATGAAGAAGAAGAGGTTTCTGCCATGAGAAGCCTCACGACCTGCCTCTCTCCTTCCTGGACTTGCTCTGTGCTCTACCATGATGCTGAAGAACAAAGGTGTCTGCCATCAGATTCCTCACTATGGAATTCCTGCATGCTGACAGACTCTCTGGGCCTCTACCTGATTCCTGCTTCTTCCTCCCGGATTGGTCTGTGACTTCTTCCTGCTACCTGCTTGCTGCCCAAGGCCGGCCATGCTGCTGCTTCTCTCCCCCTGCTGCAATTTTGCCTTGAACCTTTGAAACAGCATGCAATGGGACCACTGCTGGATCCTGGTTGTGACTAGCCCCACTTTACACAGTTCTTGCTTCTTTCCTATCTTTTCTATTGCTCCCCTTCCCTTCTCCGTCACCCTAATTCATAATAGTAGCCATCCTTCCCTTCCCTGTCTTCCTGATTAGGATGTATAATTAACTGGTTGGACTAACAACTGAACCATTGTTTCTTAATCTCATGCTGGGTATGCTATATTAAAAGAACCTTCTCTTCCCCCTATAAATTGGAGCGAGACAGGCTTGGATAGAGATTAATACATATTAATACAATTATACAAAATTTACTCATTATATTGGCACTCTATAGGAAACAAATCATGAACATTTGTGAACTCCTTAGTTTCAACACCATGACTTGCATCTCATTTTCACTCAAAGCAACTAAGTACAAAAGTGAATCCCTGTTCCTTGAAAATGGGACACTTAAGTTAACATGTGTTTCTTTTGAAATCTTTGAAACATCTCAATCCTTACCTATAAACTAGTAGGAATTTTTTTTTCTTCTGAGTTCCATTTTTTCCCTCTTGTGTAATGGCATGTTTGATAATTAACTGGGCTTTAAGCTTCTTCTTCTCTAGCAGTTGTGTACTTCAGTTTAGTACTGGGGAGCTTACTGGCTTCATGCAAAGGAAAAGGGAAGATTTCTTCCTACTTTTCTCTGTATGAGTGTGGAGTTGCTTTTCTGCAGAGTTTTTTCTCAGTTAGGGAATCACAAGTGTTGGTAGCGATAATTACTGTCATAGATATGTGGTTAGATTATGGTTTTTTTTAGAAAACAAATCTAAACCTTTTTAATTTACCTTTTCTTATTTTGGAAACTATAAAGAAACCCTACCATTACATAAAATCAATTCCACTTAGGTTTATATTCTGCTGCATCTCCTAGACCCAATAACACTATGTTTCCTTGTTTCAGGTAGCCACCGTATTTAATATTTAATTACCTTAAATCTCTTCATTTATCTTTAGAATGGTATTCAGTGGCTTTCTGAATTTACAATAAATGGTTCTTCAGTCCTCATCTGTATAGATTACTGGTAGATTAGTTTTTATTAAGTTTTTGTCTTTTGTTCAGGACTAATTTCTGGCCAATATCACCAAACTAATTGTCAAAATATTGTGCAGTGCAAGAAGTATAAAGCATACTTAGCTTTCATATCCATTACAGTGAATTACTGTGGAATGAAAGCAACTGGAAGATTTGCAATCCTGTGTTTTTACTACATGACAGAAGTCCCCAGGACAGATTAGAGACTGGAAAATGTAGTGCTGTTTTCTATATTTCATGGAAACATATGCAGTGAGATTTCCCAGGGCTGCCAAATAAATGATTCACAGAATGTGAACTTTTCTGTGCACATCAAAATAAATATTTTAAAAAAATATTAAGTAGGATTCTATACCATTTCACATTTTACAGATTTTTCTTAGCTTTGAAGTAAAAACACAGGAAAATCTCAATAAAACTTACTCTAAGTTAATAAAAATTACTATAATTGTTTGTTGCAGATATATTTTAAATTGCAAGAATTACCAGTTAAACATGAAATAAACCATGGAAATCTACTTTGTATGAAGTGGAAATCTACACTGGGACAAAGTATGAAACAGATATACATAATTTATTCCACCAGGACACAAGGATGCTCACAGTATTTAAAAATAGTGGATTGAAGTTGAGTAACAATATCTGGTGCATTTCAGCAGTGGTGACACTTATGTGAAAGACAAGCCATGCTCTTGACTGTCATGCATAGCTGTTGCACCACAAAATGAAGAGCATCTCAGTTATCCGCACTAATTAGCAGATTACAACCACAGAACTGCGCACATAGCTGAACATTGCTTTATTAATGAACTTGACTTTTATGTGTCCTTTTATTCCTTGACCAGGAAATCTTCCAGTGTACAGATGACTTAGTACAATATGTGATTTTATAATTTTTCTTGTTTAAATGACAAAATAAAAAAATCCTAGCAGAATGTTTCTTCTTTAGAAAGTCTTTTACTATATTTGAGATTGTTTTAAGGAAGCTTCTCAGATTTTCACAATCAAAGTTGCACTGATAAGAAACATTCCTGCATCACTTCAGCACTACAGTGTTTCTGCAGATTAAGCAGTGGTAAATTGCCAGTAAATTTTATATGGGTAAATAGAAACTTGTACATCCAACCAGAGCATAAATGATTAGTGGGAGCTGTAAGAAATGGAAGAGAAATCAACACTTGTAAAGAATCTCTTCAAACAACTTATAAGACGCTAAGCACCATATAATGAGTTTCAATTTGAACAGAACTCTACCTTGTCATAATTTATAATTCGAGGATTTTCTGATATTCTATTTAAATTACAATAGCTGCAAGCATTTTCCAGGGCTGTTAAAGCCACTCAGTAGCAAAACCAGGGGATTTGATGATGTATGCATTTCCCTTGAGGCCAAAAGGTAATTATAGAGAAGTTCTGAACTAGAGAATAGTCTTGTTATGTGCGTTCATGAGAGACATAAGAACACTTTAAGGTGAAGAGGTAATAGAAAGGAAAGAAAATTAATTAAAAAGAAGAAGAAAAAAGAAAGCAAACAACAAACATGACCAACAGTTCAGCAGCTGAAGAATAGTTAGAACAAAATTAAATCTTATAATTAGAAGGGGAAATCATGCCACATTTGCAGGACATGTGCTATTAAAATATTTAAATCATCTCCTGGTTAATTCACTGGATGATGTAAAGATTATTACAGAGATAATAAACCAGTAGATTAATACATATTCAGCAGGCACATGAAGCAGGACTGAATGAAACTACTCACTGCTATAGAAGACCAGCTAGCCCCTACTCATTACACTGGATCAAGAGCAATCTGTCTCTTCATTCTTCTGACAAGTGATTCTAAATTATCACATGGTATTAATAACTCCAGATCAGGGAAATATTATGGTGGGAAACATCCTCTTGGTGCAAGTAATTTTGGTAACTATTCTAAATAATGCTTCCTGAATTTGCTGAAGAAAATTTCTTTTTCTCTGGTATATTATAAATTATAATGATATTTATGTAGAATACAGAAAAAATATATGTACTTAAAAAGTGACTGTACAGACCCATCCAAATATATGCTATGATTTTATATGACAAAGATGCAAAGCTAAAACTTTAAGGCATACTCTAGGGAATGTACAAACTGACAGACATGTGCGGACAAACTGACAATGGAAACTGGAATGTATCTGTATTTTTTTCTCTGCAAATTTTTTAAATGTTAAGTCCAAAAGGAAAAAATACAGCCGAGATGGAAATTCACCTATCATTTCTTACTTGTTTGCAACTGTTCAATGCTGCTATTCAATAGCCTTAGAAGTTTCGAACTCATTAGAAGAAGAAAATTAGTCTCAATAGCTTTTTTGTCTACCAATCAATGTTTGTTTAGTTTTCATTTCATTGGCTTAAAAGGACCAGAATACTCGTAAGTTAATGTGAAGGATTGAGAAAGAATAGAGCTTATTGCCAGCATCTGATTGCTGCTCTTATACATATATAGTTTCAAAGGCATTTTGGAATACTGTAGTCCTGTATACTTTCATTTAAGAGTACTTGAAGTTTTAAGAAAACTGCAGAAGAATCATTTCAGTGAACACTGAAGTTTGCCTCAGTTTATCTTTTGTGTGTGTGTGTGTGTGTTTAAACTCTGTATAAGTAACACATGTCTCTGTCTTCAGTTTGTCCTTTGACCATGCAGAAGATTTGATGAGAAGGACTGTGAGGCGTATAGGCTCTGCTGTAGGGGCACCACTGTTAAGTTAAACCTCCTCAAAATGCTCACTTTGGAGAAAAAAATAGAGTGATGAGTTCCAGTTTTCAAGTTGTATATATTCTTTGTTTTGTTGTTTTTGCTACTGTTGCTTTATTGATTTGGTTTGTTGTGTATTTATTTATTTTAAACAGTTTTCTTAAAAAACAGGCAAGTATTTCTCTTAAAAAATGATGTAAATCTACAAAGAATTGAGTAACTAGTTTTAATAAATCCTTTCAAGGTCTTAGACTCTCTTCAAAAAAAGAAATATAAAATAAGGAGTAGATAATACTAGTTTTACTAGTACTAGTACTAGTTTTTGAGCTACCAGAAAGCTGAATGCCTAGGTTAAATAGCCTATGACATCTTTAAAATATGAGGGTTGCTCCAAAAGTAATGCCTCCTATCTTGTTTTGTTGGCCCACAATGCTTCTGGTGTGGCAGTAGAGATTGAACTTTCCTGCCAATATTTTTTTACATTTTGTTACCATATCACAGACAGCAGCAGAGAGACAGTCTGACAAAATGGTGTCTGACATGAAAGTGTGTGCAAAGCAAAAGTGTGTCACTGAAATTTTATTTAGATAAAAGAAACTTTATAAAGGAATAAAAAATCCAGGGATATGAAATAATTAGGCAGTGAAAAAGCGTGGGCTGGAATCTAGTCTTATCAGAACAGGAACATTTTTTCTTAGCCTTAGAAATTTTCACTTACTTTCACTTACTTTCACTTACTTTTACTTACTTTCACTTTACTTTCACATTGTGATGGAATGTTTCAAAGCAAAAAAAGAAATTTGGCTTTCAGTGCCTCTACTTGTTTCATTACGTAAGGTAAGAATCTATATCATATAGACAGAATCAGGTATGCAGATAAGATGCTCCCTGCTCTGAAATTAAAATGTGATTTATGAGTTTAGTAAATGACAAAACTGTACTGCTTCAGGAGAAGGGTAAGAAAATTTTTTTACCAAGTATCCATAAAATTTCCTTAGGTACAAAATCAATTGCAAAGCCCCTGGCAACCTCTAATTGCTTTGACATGAACTTGAGAAATCCATATATATAAGTAAGCAGTTTTATTTACTCTTTAATGCAGATTAAGGTAGTATGGTAAAGTGAGTGGAAGTACCATTTCTAAAACAAACATTTATGATCTATGCTAAGTATTTAGAAAAAGAATTAAGAATTTAAATTGTGAATTTCTAGGAATGGAGCAGAGAAGCAATACCTACTAACCTGACAAAAAATCAAAACAAGAGATGATATAGCCCCATATTTCAGGGAGTGTGACCCACAGGTATGCATCACAAATCTTCATCCTGTACTTCTAGATAGAGTAATGACTCTACTGTTACCACTTCCAACTATTTGCTGTTACAAAAGTGAAATAATAGGGCAGAGGGAAGCAGGAGGGCAAGAAGGAGAGAACCAAGGGTGCTGAAGAAAGCAAGCAGAAGAAGGTGCAAAAAAAAAAAAATAATAATAATAAATAAAGGGAAGATGACAATAAGAGGATTTTGAAAGTCAGTACCTAGGAATGGACAAAGGGAAGGGAGATAAAAAGTGAAATAAGAACTGTTAACTTTTAGCATGGCTTCCCAAAAGTCAGTACAGTAATTCCTTGTTGCAATTCCTTCAGTGTTTATTAAACTATTTCTTTTGACTGAAATGGGAAGAGGAGAAGAGGGAATGGGCCTAAGGATGACATAGTAGAAATAGTTTCTATTCCAATCTATTCAAATAATTGACAGTGAAATCATGGTTCTGCTGGTAATTGTTTCAAATACTACTATACAGATAATAAGTATTCTGCAATAACTGTTGAATTTATTTTTGGAATATACAAGAAAGCGAATGAAAATGTAAAATATTTACCAGTGATAATATAAATCACATCATCATTCCAATTTTTTTTTTTTTCCTGCAAAAGTCTATTTTGCTATTTATTAATTTTCTAAAATCGTATTTTATTTCAATCTTATACACTGCATACTGGGAGGTTTGAAAATAAGACTGGAGATAATGAGATTCAGCTGAGACTTTGAAGAGAAGAGACAGAAGTCAGCTGATCGTATTGAAAGCTGAGCTATGTGTAAAGAGAAACTAACACAGCATTACTTTAATGATGTGGTGCAGGATGATTGCTATTAAACACATTCATTAGCAAAGTTGGCCAACGTAGGAAAAGTATGTTAGCTAATCTTGCCGTTGACACAAAGTAGAAAGATACCATTAATACTGAAGCGTTAGAATATTTCACAGGAAGGTGAGGATGACAAAGGAATAAAAAAATTGATAGGATTGAAATAGTTACATCGAATCTAGGTCTGAGCTGGCAGTAATGGATGAGGCTCTCTTTATTAGCAGTTCCAGACTAGTATTGGCTTTGAGTTCAATGACTAGGACACGAAAAGGAATTTGCTGTTTATTAACCACTGAGTAATTATGAGCCAGCAATGCAATAAGACTCTGTAGATTGTAGGTCCCTCTCAAAACACATCAAGTGAGATGGAAGGAATATCAACAGTCTTACAGATGGCTATAGTGAGAAACATTCTTCTATGCTGTCTATATTTCTGTAGAGGAAAAAAAAAAAAGAAATATTCTCAGCTTCCCTTACAAAAGGAGATAAGACATAAAATTTGGCTTCTAACAATTCTAACAACTGAGCTAACAGTATAAATACCTGACAGGATGGAAAAGGTTAGTTGTGCTGTGTAAATCACAAGTATTCATTGAAGATTAAAGACATTATATCCTGGTATTTCAGATCAGTGACATTGGCTGTAGCAAGAATACAAAATGACATGACATTATACTATGCATAATTCCTTATTTTGATCAAGCATGCATTTTTACTTCCACATCCACAGCTGGAAAGAAAACATGAAATGAGTATATGAAAGTAGGGGGAATTTTCTTCCTATCTAGAATTTCAGATGCTTGTTTACACCTACAGGTTATGAGCAACAAAACTGAATACTAGTAGTTTTTTCAAATTCAGGTAATTTGACTGGGAGGGTAGACTGATAATAATGTCACACAGTTCTGTGTTAAATTAACAGAAAATTGTGTGCAATGCTATAGATTTTCAAAAAACACTGAACAGTAATTCTCTTCAAGTCTCATTCCTCTCTCGTGGAGAAGTAGCAGATGCTTGATTGAGTATGAAGAGGAAAGAAAAATATCCACTGATTACTGCAACTGATCCTGACATTGTTTTCTATATAGAACTTTTAATGGCTTTGTAGTAGTTCACATCCACAGTTGCTGCATTTCCAGACTTAGCACTGTGCCCCATGTCTGCTGGTCCAAGAACATTAAATACTTAATGTTAAAGCAAGTAAGTAAAGAAAAGTCAATCAAAAAAATCTTGCAATCACTTGGACATATACACTGACCATTTGACAGTACCATAAGCGTGAGTGGAAGCACCATTACATTACAGTTCCATTATACTAATCTCTCTGATTCATCTTTGCTTAGAGACAGAAAGACACCTGAACAAACATTAAAGCCAGCTGTAGTATTATGAGATACATAAGGCAATATTTCCAAAATAAAATAGCTATTCACTTAGAGATAAGGGATTTTTAGAAAGAAGCAAGGTCATAATTGCAGAACAGATCTGGCATGATTATGTAGTCAAGCATCTTGTTTGGGAGAAAAGTCTATAAAAACACTGAGAAAAAACGGTGCTTTTGACAACTAAGGGTGGAAGTTTCAGAAGGAGTTGTATAGTTGTGCATAGTGCATAGTTGTGCACAGGGACTGTGAGACCACATGCCACCTGTGCTTATGACAGCTAGTGCCACAAGAGAAAACTGTGATTCCATAAACACAATTTCCCAGAAATATCCTTGCAAAAAAAAAAAAAAAGAAGGCTAGTACATGTAAAGTTGAAAAGGGAAATTATCTAGCCATTAAAATGGAATGATAAGCAAGCTTTCAACTTTCTGTTTGGGTGCAAAGATCTCTAGGGATAAATTATGATGGGATTACAGATCCAGATGATTTGAAAAGGGACATTATGATTCATCACAAGAAGATTTTTTTCAAGTTTTGAAGCTGATGACCAGTAAAATTGTAAATGAATACTAGCTGACATTGTCTTCTTGCACCATGTTTTCAGCCTTCTAGGTATTGTGCAAAGCTAAACGACTGATCAGTTGTGTAATGAAATAAAGATGTGCTAATGAATTATTTGGAGAAGAGAGATGCTCAGATTTGCAATTTGTCAAGATCTTATCATCAAGTAGACAGGAAAAACTTGAACTGAAATTTTGCAATATCACATATTGTAAGATTATTTATGCCAGATATTAACAACAGCATTTGTTAAAATTTACATATTTTTAGAAAGTGCCTTTTCTTTCCACCTAAAATCCACTGAAACGCAGGAACTGTGTAAGACCAAGCCTCAGGTAAATACTAAACTGGCTCCAATTTCTGGTATATACAGAACTTTTTGTGCCTCAGAAAGAATTGCTGCATTGTAAAATGTACTTTTTGACCCATGTAACACTCTTGGGATTGATTACTTGTAAAGAGCAAAAGGAATGTACTGAGAAGGAGATGAAAAGTGGTGCATTGTGACTCGGAACAAAACCTAATATATATATCCTAGTTGCTTACATGCATATGCAATATATATATCCTAATATGCATACATGCAGGCATACATGTAGAAATGAAATTCTGATTCAGCACTTTTGGGTACCAGATGAAATATTCTGCACAGAGCTATTGCAATTAGCCAAAATCAATGTGGCTTCTGGAGTAAAGCAGCGTACGTATGTGAGATCCTGTGTCTAAACAACTTAACATCTGGAAACCTATTTATTAGTTCAGCTTATAGAGTCTAACAAACCTAACAGACCTTTCCGAACCCAAGCCAGACTGTGCATAACCATAGGAAGGTATCAAATCTGTGGGTAGTAGTCTGAAAGCCTCTGCTCTACTACCACACAAAAAACACCCTTATAGACTGTACTACTTGTTTTTTCAGCAGCACTCCTTTGATTTTATTAAATGCAAAGAAACTGTGGAAATAAGCAGGGGAATGAAGTCACAGACATCTAGAAAGAGATATCTATATTGAAAACAAACTGGTGGAATGGGGGGCAATTCATTAAAGTAAAAAGTTCAGAATGGGGGGCAAGTCAACAAAGTAAAAAGTTCAATTTAAAAGATAGTTCAGTGAAAAAGATGTTGAATAATATGAAAATATTTACAAGTTAATTTCAATTACATTAACCTCTTCTCCTCCAAAATTAATAATATGTGAAAGAAGAAATTTCAGGTGAAATATTCCAAAATTGTGTTTGAAATAGCTTTTATGAAATCCCTTTTACACAGAAAATTCTCAAAGTTCTAAGATTTAATCATTGGATTAATTGCAAAGGCCATGAAAAGTGATTTCCCATTCCACCTACATGCAGTTTCTGATAACACGGGTAAACATGCTGTTTGTTTAGTCCTGAGAGATACACACTTATGGAATCTAAAGATGAACCATGTAATTTTTCTACTGTGCAACTGCAAATTAGGAACGTTACTTCCAAACGGTACAAGATTGATGAAAACGTACATGCTGATGAAAGCTTGTCAGTGGTTGCAATGCATCAAAAATGGGGATGGAAAGAACTGCTGTCTTTACGGCACAGCTGCAGGGGGCGGGGTTGAGCCAAGACAGGTGGCCTGAGTTAGACAAGGAGTTGCTCCGTACCAGGTGAGATCCTGCAGAAGGTCATAAAGCTGTAGTTGCTGGGTTTTGGTTGGTGGACTGTGTGCAATTGTGTTGTGAATATGTATTGTTATCATTACAGTTTTTGTTTTCATTTTTCATTTACTGTCTTAAGAAGTGTGTTTTCCTAAGGCTATATATACTGTTTTGTTTCCTGTTCTCACTCTCACTCTGCTTTGGAGGGATGGAATGAGTAAATGGCTGTATGGTGCTTAGTAGTGAATTGGGTTAAACTGCAACACTTATGTACTGTTAAGATTGCTAATTATTTGAAAGCTACTTTTAATCCTCTAAAATACTGCAAATTATGATTAAACATTTTCTCTGGGAAATGCAGTAACATCAGAAAGAAACTAATAGGTAACCAAACCATTAAGATAACATGTAGCAAAATATTGCTAAGATATATATGGGTGAAAATGCAAAATAAGCTAATGTGGTGAAAGCTTAAGGACTTATGAGAGCACTGTAAATTAGTATATGAGAAATATATGCTATGCTGTTTGCTGACTTTGGCTATGCTTTTATAATATAACTTCCTAATAAAGCTACAGTGCTCAGGAAGCTGTCTAAACCTGAAAGTGCATGTAACTTTGTACTCTGTAATACTGAGTTTAACTATTCTTGATTTGTTTTTCCATGGAGAGAAGAGAGTCCTCTCAGAGAGTAGTTCTAGTTGATTACTAATAAGAACTAGTGTGTTTACAGGACAAATCTAAAACCATTAATCAAGTAGTAATCTGTCACAAGGGGAAATAATAATTTATATATGTACATATGAAATGCTCATTTTCTCTTATTCTTTTTTTTTCTTTTGTTTTCCTTCTTACAGTTGTTTTAAAAGTGAATGGTAGTCTCAAAGCTATACTATGCCTTATTTGTTTTATAGACAAGAAATCCAGATTTCACACACCAAATATGGCTATTATGAGCCTAGGGATTGCCTGATCAAACTTCATAAGTAGTACAGTCAATAAATAGAAGATGTCAGTAAACGTACTCATGACTTTCATTGCCACATTTTTGCTGCTTAGTAAAATGTTATACTGGAACCACAGATATTGTTTGGGTTCACAAACTGTGTAGTTACCTGTGAGATTCCTCCATATACTTTCTAACAGACTTTAGTACCACTAAAAGTCTGAAGTAATTCCTGATATATTTAGAGTCTCCAGTGGCACAATTTAACATTTTTTGTGCTTAATTTAGGGATTCTTAAATTGCTTTCAGAGTGATTAAATAGTGTAAAAATGCTTGTTCATTGGAAGAAAAAGATCTTCCTAATAAATTCCAGGGTTTTTTCAACGCTTAGGTATTCTTGTTACAAGTAAAATAACAGAAGAGAGCATGTGAATATGTAAAAATATGGCTTACATCAGATGTCTCCTTTTTGTTTAAATTGGTTATAAGTTCTGAAATATCTTCATGTGTTGAACTGGAGTCTGTTCTTGGCCTGTTAGATTACTTGTTTAGTATTCATGTGTAGTCAAGACTTTGTGGAAAACTTGTAAGTGTGTAGAAAGAAAACCAAGAAAACTACTTCAAAATGATTACTACGTATGAATCGTGAAAATAGCTCTAAAGTGTTGCTATCTTCAAGATCACTGAAACTGTGATTATTTATCCTACTTAGAATAATACTTAAGTTCAATGATTTGCGTAGATTGTATATTTTCTCCTCATGAGACTTCATGACTATGAAAAACTGTGGTTCTGATATTCACTGCAAATAAAAAAAATAAAAATTAAAGATTGATTTTTGAGGCACTGTGAAGATTCTGTTTTAGTGCCCAAATATATATGCTTCAGAGGTAGCAAAGTTCAGCTAGAGTGGTCAGTTTGTAGTGGCATCAAGGTAATAGAGTCCAATCCATCGCTGGGAACTGTGAAATTTGCAGTTATTCTATAAGAGTTTGCATATCTGTTCTAATCATTCCCAGAAATCAAACTAATAAAACACATGCACAAAAAAAATCAATATGATACAAGTTGTACAGAAAATAAAAATATCTAATAAATAATAAAGCACCATAGGAAACAAGCTCCAATGTCATCCATCCCCATGCTATTTATATTGTTATCCACTAAAACAAGTTAAAAACAAAGGTGCATTCTTTATAACCCAACAGAAAACAAAACAAATTAACTTTATTTCTGTATGCTATCTTTGGATTTGTGGAAATGACACTTTTAATTGAAAAACAAATAAAATATACTATGATATCTATATAGATATATATCTATATGGAAACATAATATCTATAATATCTACGTATATAGAATTATCCATACTGTCATGATGAAATAATAATATTAGAAAATAGCAAGACCATTGACTGAAAAACAAGAAACAAAATTCCAGAAAGAATTCCAAATGACACAAATATATGAATACAGCAGAAACATTAAACCTGGATATCTCCTTTACAGCTACCAGATGTACAGGTGTGGAAAAGGCAAAATTATATGGTGAGAGAGTGATGATGGATCTTTATCCATGCATCATTCCTATTGAATTCCATGTGTGCACCTTTTATTTATTTAGTTGGGTTTTTTTATTAGTCTTGGACATGTTTCAGCAAGTTAGAATGCCTAACTGACTTAAAGGAAGCATTCTTGAAAAAAAAAGAATCCGCTCTGAGAACATTTTGCTTATATATTTGACTTTTCTCTGTTTTTCTACTTGTTAAGAGCATTTGAATGAAAAACTGAACACAGAACTTCATTTGGTTCCAAGATCTATTTCCCACCTGAAGTCATAATCAATTCCATATTAACTAACTGAACTTCACATGGATTTTTAAGTAGATTTTATAATTAGAAAAGTACTCTACTCAATGCAGGAAAGAAGATGATGAACCTGGCTTAAAGCCAGTTTAGTACTCTCCTACTCATAGGTAAAATCCCAGTACAAGTTAAAATAGCCTCTAGCTTTCTGTAACTTGCACCAGATGCTAGAACCCCTTAGAGGCAATTACATTGGCAGGGATGGCTGGAGCATAGTATGCTCCAAGTATAGTCATTCCTGCCCCAATACATTTCCAATATGCACTTCCTTAGCCAGGCTGCTGCAATGACAGCTTTTCATTGCTCAGAGATTTCTCCCGTGTGGGATAAATCCCCAGTTAGTCAGAACAGGTTTTGTTCTGCTTAGAACTGCTAAAGCAATATGCAGCCAACTTAGCTTAAGCTAACAATTGGCCCCAACTGCTGCTAATGAATAAACAATAGCCCAGTTCTGTATGGCATCAATTTTTTTTTTTATTATAAAGAACTATTTTTTCCCCTATTCTTATCATAGTTCATACCTAAAGCTTATCTGAATGGAAAATTGATTTCTGGTACCTCTTCAGATTTGCTTTCTTTTAATTGCCATTCACATCCCCTTGTCCAGTTATCATAGTTATGCTGGGAAAAAAAATACAGGAAACAAAGACCCTCCTCTTGAGAAACCTGAGATTAGCATTTGGTATTCAATACAGTATTTCAACAGTCTCTTTTCTTGGTCCTTCTGTGTATCTAAGCTCTCAGACTGTCTTCATATCTCATAACATTTAATTTTCACTTCCTCAGTTCTCACTGTATTCTCAAAAGTGGCAGATGCTCAAAAGAAATTTGTAAAAATTGCAAGATTCTCATTCAGTTTCATTAGAAAATAAGTAACAAAAATTTCATTCAGATGTTTTCCAGAACTACTGCTCATCAGTGAGGTATTGAGTAGCATCTTTAGTCAGTATGGTTGAACAATCACAGAAAACTGCTCTGATTGTGTTAAGTTCAACAGGTTGGCACAAGCCCTGCGTGTGTTCTTAAATTCCATTGAGAAGGACCTGGAGATCTTTCTCTTTAATGGTTGTGGGGGTTTTGTTTGTTTGTTTGTTTGTTGGTTTTTTTTTCTGTTATAAACATAGGACTCCAAAGAAAAGGTCTTATAAAGGCTGCTAAACAGAGGCCTTCAACAGTGTGTATTGCAAGTACTACTGCAGAAGGTTGTACTACAGTATGTACTTCTACGTAGCATAGTTGCTGATTTCTAACATCCTTTGAACAGTGAGGAAGGCCAGACTTGAAAGACTAGATAAATGCAGATAGGTCAGAGACAGAAGCCCCTTTTTGTGTGTAATTATATGGATTTTTTTCCTCAATAGTCAGCTTAACTGCTCAAAGTACTTCAAACAGCTACTTTGTTTTTTAAACATTATTATATTATCCTCTTCATTTTCCACTTCCTGTGTTTAATGTACCCTAACAATCGCAGGCTGCTATCTGACTGCCTTGCATAATTTATATGAGGTTTAGAACATTTATTTGTACCATTATTCTGTAACGTTTTAGTTTGACAAAGGTGTTTTAGAAGAGGTATTGTATTTAGTATGCAAGTCATAGATATATTTTATTTCACTTCAGTAATTTGAAAATCCTGTAAATATATTTCTAAGTTTCTAGAGTAATTATGTGTCAGAAATTTCAGACCTGTGAACATTTTACTGGTGAGTATTTATCTTTGTAACTACTCCGAAAGCATCCATGCTGATTTTGAAAGGGGAACATAAAATTAAACTCCTAAATATGAATTTTAGAATGTAAATACATTCAAAAATGTTGTTCAAAATGCTGAAAATGCATCTTCCTCTGACTAGTGTGCACACTAGTATATATCATGTGGCATATGAAATGCCATCTACCAAATGAATTAGAGACCTTGTGTGAAGAGGCTGCAGATCAGATTGTGACAGGTGTGATATAGGAAGGAAAACACAGAATGTTGAATAATCCTAATAGCCAAAACGCCTAAAATTTAAAGCATCTGCTAAATTATAAGCTTTGCCTATACAGAAAGGCCGTTACATGCAAGTGGATAAGTACTTGAACATCTTTGTATCTTTTTCTTTTCTATAAAGCAGAAAAAAAAAATAATGAGGAAGGGCAGAGGAATAATACTAGCCTTTTTTCCTGAGTTCCCCATAACAAGCATGATCTTTTATGTAGTCTCAGTATTCTCTTTTAACTACCTTTTTCATATTTAATCATGGTTACATAAGTTCAGTTACCTCATTGGGTGAAGTGAGCCAAACTTCATTGGGAGCAGAACGTCAAATATCTATAACTTCTCTGAACTTAGATTTCTGCTCCTGATCTGTGAAATTTTCAAACTTTAGGGAGTCCTTCCAGCTTCTTCCATTTAGAAAACAGAATCCTAAAGTTTAGAATCCTAAATCCAAAGTAAAACAGATTCTGGAATTTTACAACAATGACAATTTTGAAGTGATGACTGTAGCTGAGATGGAAAAGGTGAAGGAAGTTTAACAGTATTTCTTAACGATCTCATTTCGTCTGAGAGTTGCTCCATAGCCATTGGCATAACGCACCTTCTCCTCAGCTACCCAAAACTCTCTCCTGTGCTTTCAGGCTTAAAATAACCAAAATTGAAGTGTGATTCACAGAATAAAAATATAATCTGATCCAACAACAATGGGGTAAAACTATACTTTTATTTTAGAATGTAGACCAAACTACCTGTAGCAACAGCAGAGACCTAACAATAAGTCCTCTATACACATGGCAGTTTGAGTCCTGGAGAAAGAAAATGGCATCGTTTCTGAAATAGCGCCTATGCATCATCTTCTAAATGTCTTCAGAAAAAAAAAAAAAAAAAAAAAAAAAGAGGAATGTCTTGCACAGCCTAAAGGTAGCAAATTGGTTTTTTGTGACTGAAGTCTGAGAAGCTGACGAAGTGCATGTTCTGGAAAGTGGGCTTTTTTTCCTTTGTCTGACCTCAGTGAGGTACGTAGGTTTATTTTCTAAAGACTTCTTTGATTTAGCCCATTAAATGATACTACTTGGTACTGATCTGAGGCTTTATTTCCCTATATGTTTTCATAGCCTTGTAGCATAATCCTACAGTATTTCAAGAAAACCCCACCAGGTTCCTTGTTTGCATTTAACAGTTTTTTGGCCTTGCAGTTATGTTCTGTACAGCACACACACTCACACACACAGAAAATAATGAAGTCTTAGCATGGATCTCTGTCTTATCAAGAAACAGTGATTTCCTCATTTCATTGTTCACTATAATATATTTTGAACATTGACATACACGAAGTGAAGACAGTGTTTTGTCATCTACATGTTTGGACATCACTAGCAGAGATCTGGCTTTCTGTCATTTATAGGTCAAGCAAGGAATACTGAAAATGTATATTTTGCTGGATACAGAATTTCCATCACTTTACTTCTGACATCTGTTTCTTCAAAAGATAATGCCAACAGTTATGTTAAACACTAACTTCACTTACTAATGTCTTTTCTTTGTTTTTATTATAAAAATTCCCCTCCAACACAACCAAACAACAGCAACCAATCCTGCAGGAAAATAAAGGTAGGAGTGTCTGATTGTTAGGGAAATTAAATAAACACATTAATATAATCATTGTAATATTTTCTGAATTACAAATGGAGCAGTTAGGTAAAGTAGGCAGCCCAGTTTCTAGAAAAAGATATAAATGCTGTGTGAGAGACATACACACCTTACAGCCTTCCTTTTTTTTTTTTTTTCTTTTCTGTTTGATTGTTTTGTTCTAGAATTTAGAATCTATGAGATATTATGTTATCATTCACAGTTTATTAGTCTATAACATTTTGATGCTTGGCAAACTGGAATGCAATAATGTTATAAATTGTATTGACAACATCTTCATTCCTAAGCCTCATTTTTATTGTCCTGTTATCTTGTAGAAATTGACACACAAGATCCTATTAGATTAGGCAGACAGCTTTTTTTGACGTCCAAAAAAATATTAAATGTCACTCTATTTTGATGAAGGTCAATCAATATCTATTTGCTAGAAAATTCCTATTATGTACTTCTCAGATTTTGGATCCCGTAGAAAAAATAAATAGTAGGTGGATAAATTTAAAAAAGAATAATTGAGGACCAGATTTAGAAACAACATTTAAAAACGGGACATTTGTTACAACACTGACACTGATTAGATTGTAGTATGATTAATTCTTATATGTACAGACCTTTTAACCTTTAGGTACCAATATTTTTCAGGAACTAAATATATTCTTGTTATTAAGCCTTTAAATCCTAATACTATACAGGAGACATGGTTTTGTGACATAACTACTGGTCACTGGCGATTACATTTTGGGAATCACTGTTGCACACCATGCTATTTTCTTACTTGTGAATGTTAATGGAATTCATAGTCTCTAAGGAAACACTAAACTCATCAAATATTTTTAATCAAAACATGGCATTAACTAGCATAAATTGAATTATTGTTGTTTTAGTTTTTATGTTATGTTGATTTTTTTTTTATTTTTTTTAATTTTTATTTTTAAATAACGATCCTTTCCTGCAATGTTGAAATCCTTAAAAATAATGAACAATTAAATTTGACATTCTTCTTGTGCAATGGTTAAAAGATTTTTATACTTAGGATTGGAAAGTAGCTCGCTTTATTATTTTGTCTTCTGAGAAATGTGTCATATGCATCAATAACAAGGGCACTTACAGCTGTGAATTTTACTTTGCATTTTCAAAAATTTGCTATTTCAAGGTTCTGCAGTAAAATGTTCAGTAATATAACATAGTTAGATTGAAAACGAAAACTTTTGCAAAGCAGTGGATTTTTATTTCTGCAACTAACAATTAGTGGTCAGTTTGTAAAATACATATATAATCAATATGCATAAACATTTGCAAGTGTTGTAACACTTGTAAATCTTTAACACTCTTAGTTCCAGATCCTAGAGAACCCATTATTTAGTAAAATTGTTGATAGATATTTTACTTTGAAACCAAGTGATTAAGTTTGCAATCTTACAAAGGTGCACACATCTGAGTTGTTTGGTTTTGTTTGTTTGCTTGTTGCTTGTTTTGCTTTTTTTTCTTCCCCCTTGCTACTAGGTTTTTTAAGATACAGGATTGAAAATGAGAATGACTTTTGTGAGCTAAAGGAATTTCAGACACAAAGATTAATATTTGCAGGGCTTGCTGTTGCACGTTTATTTTTAATTTCACATTTAACAAAAGAAAACTTTTTTCTCTGAGGAGGAAACTGCTTGGATGGGGTAAACATATAAACTTTCACCAGTGTATAGAAAATCTGAATGGCCTTTTTATCTTTTTATGAGATGGATTTTCTTCTGGGACACCAACTTTTATTCACTTACCTTCCTACTAATTTGTACTGAGAAAATAAGACATTTCTAGGTTGAAGACATCTGGATAGCTAGACTTCTCCTTCTGATGGAAAATCTGAAGTGGGAGGAGATGGAAAACGTACAGAACTGTTGGATGACTCTCCTGGAACAGAACATGTCAGGAAATAGAATGTCTTGAATTTATTCTTTATCTTCTCTTTCAGAGAAGCTTTTCTTTTCATTTCTTTTTCACATCCTTCAGTTCATCTCATTCACAGTAAACACTATGATTGCCTTGAACTTTTCCTTTCCTCTTCATATCCCTCCTTCCTTTCTATCCTTCTCTTTATTTCCTTTCTATCTTTCACACTTTTCTTTTAACCTCAAGAAGATTTACTTAGAACATAAAACTTAGACCACAGAGAGTAAAAGGCCCTTTACCATGCTAACTCTTATTATTCTTTCTGACTTCTTTTTCTCTTCTTTAGAGACCATTTCTTTCCTGCTATAAATGTAGGCTACAATGCCTACTTTTGTATGAAGTGCTCGAAAACTGTTTTCTAACACTATATTCTAGCTGAAAGGGAGAAAGTATGTGGATCAATGCTATACTATCTCAGCGTCAAATGATATGCATTTCCTTTCTTAGCAATAAAACAGAACAAGTTTTTTTTTTTTTTTTTTTTTTTTTTTTTTTTCATAACTCACTAATATACTAAATTAAGATACAAGCCACACAGCAAACTGTACTAGAAGGTGATTACCATGCCTGCATATAGCCAACTGGAAAGCAGGGTTCATGTCTGTTTCAACAAAGCTTAATTCCACATAAAAAGAAAGCATCTTACACTGTGTTTTTCAAAAGGAATGTAGGCCAGGTGTTTTGATTAAAGTAACGTGTTGCTTAGCATCAATACTTGTCTCATTAATTGATTAGAAGCTGCAAGAACCATGTCTTACATAAGTTATTGCAGGGCTTTCAAATACTTTCATAAAGAATGCATTTCTATTTCAAAAGGGAAATGAGGTATTAAGTTTAAATTAAAAAGAGCAAACAATCATCAAGAAAAATGCTTGTTTGTACATATATATTTTAACATTAACTTTTTCAAATCTTATAACCTCCATGTGCAACTATTTTGTGCGTAACTGCTGATTGCATTTCCAAGTGTTTTCCACATTGGTTATATAAATTGTTTTGCTATTATGAAAAACCCCATTCCTCATATGTTAACCAACTTGTGTAGATGAAAATGGAGTTTTCAGCAATGTGTAGAGCTCATAGATAAGAGCCAGCAGTTCTTATTCACAACAGTTTATACTGGATGGTGGAATTTGCCCCCCAAATAGGAGCATGCTAGCTAAAACTATATATATATACATATATATATATGCTCAAAATCTGTTTAGAAAACAAAGCTTTCTTGCTAGTAGAAATATTCAAACTTCAGCTTATTGATGGCAACACAGTAAATTCCTTAATCTATGAGAAAGCACTGAGCTCAAAAAAAACCATTTTCAATGACACCCTCTTGGAATAGTGACAGGCTGTTGGAGAAAGCATTAAGTTTCTTCAGTCTTTCCATCTTCATCTGCCAGAACTTCCTTGACTGTCTAGAATTCCAAATGCTAATTTATCTATGTTAACATTTTTTTACTTCCTATTGAAATAATTTTATTGACTTGCTTGACTACTTAGTTATTCAATTTGTTGTTGCATCAACTTTTCTACTAGGACTCGGGGAAGGAAGGCCCACATGCCAAATATGTTCACTCTGACACTTGCAGGCGAATGTTCTCAACATTCTCTTCAGCTTCATTCATTTAACATTTGCTGACCCACAAGAAAAGCTGTGGATGTGACTGCTTCAGATGAAAGTACCTGGAGCTAGGTATGCCTGCATAGCTAACTGTGTTTTCTCTGAAGTCTTACTATAGTCATCCTAGAACTACTCAATACAATCAGTGGAGTTGGGAGAATGATCAACCTCACCCTCACACACCATAAGATTAAGATATGGGCAGTACTCTAGCAATAATAGAAAATACAATTTGTTGCACGGGGAGTTGCATGCAATCCTGCATGCACCACAGAACCACAGTTTCCTCAGGGAGCACATTCTGCACAGCTGGTTCAGGGTCTTCCTGGCACTGAAAACAAAAGATGAGAGTGTCCAAAGTTGGAACCATTGGAAAAGAAAAACAGGAAAGTTAATGAGAGGAGGCCACAGGAACACCATACATGCTTGACCACAAAAAGAAACCTAATTCATAAACTTTTACTAAAATACATCTCTTATTGCCAATGTCAGAGAGAGTACTGATCTAGAGAGACCCTTGTTCTCATCAGGTAGGCCCTATCTTATGTGGTTGTGGTTATCTGAGATGCTTGGAGAAGTTCAGGTCTCCGTTTTTCAGTCTGTAAATGTTCCCAAATATCCTATAGGTGTTCAGAAGATACCATATTTCTCAATGTAATACTGTGTCACCTATGTCTGGAAAACTGAACTTAGCTTTTATTGTCTGAGTAGCTCCAAAACCAGGAGTCAAGTAGTTGCTCAAACAAAAGTGCCTAGTGCTTCTGAGATTCTGCATGTCATTCCAATTATTTTATGCCATAGGTTTGCTGTCATGTCACATCCAACAACTCCATACGCAAGTGTTAATACTCTAGTTCATCTAAATGTCACAGGAAGTTTAGGTAACTGAATAAAGATGTCACTGAGAATAATGAGATTTAAATAAAATAAGGTCAATAGACACAGGCACAGAGAACTATATTTGTGAAAGCATGGTATCATTTCAGATGGTCTAGACAATTAGTATAGGTAGATTTAACAAATGACTTGGTCTATTTGTTACCAGTAAACAATAGTTAGGTGTGGTAGTATAGATCATCTCAAAAGGCAGTGGAAGATTGACTTTGTGCAACCTAATTAAACTTTGAACAACGTAGAGAAATAAATTCATATGTCTTTCACAATATACTCTCAACTGCTTTTTGTTTAGATAATAGTGAATTAAGTTTAAGGTTTTAAGACAAAGAAACTGATTTATCTGTAACAAATTTTAGCAAGGAAACATATCCAAAGAAATAATTATCTTTAAATTGAAACTGAAAGGAAAACTTATTAAGTCTTGATATGCATTGTTCATGTGCGCATTTACATCTCTGTGTGAAAGGGTTTTTTAAGTTTATATATACATGTGAATAGTAAACTTGAAACTCTTTTACATAGTTACTTGGGAACCTTTTTCTTTTTAACATAAGACCATAAAAAGCCATAAAGAAATTAATGTTTTAGGTATGATATGATATGAATATTAGATCAAATAGCAATTTGTTTTCTTTGATCATAAATTACAACAACTGCTAATAATGCTGAAAACTACTGGTAAGACAAATAATTTTCTTAGATGTAATAATTATTTGTTTCTAAATGACACAGAGTTTATAATGATTTTGTATGGGACACTGGTCATGGTAAAATTCTGGATTTTATTTTATTTATATTTTCTAAAGCTACGGTGTACTGGAGATATTTAGAAGACTATACTTCTACCAACATTATGGGTAGTTCATACCTCTCCATGTATTCTCTTATCTAGGACAGTAAGCTTTTAAATCTTGCATAAGCCTTTTATTTTTTTTTTTTTTGCATAGTTATAAAATCTAATGCATGTTACAAGATTCCACTTTTTAATATTTTAATAACATTATTTTTAAACATAGCAGTGATACAAAATTTCTCCTGAGTGGTGATAGTATATAATGCCCATAGTAGGAAGGATGAATGGAAATAATGGGAAAATAATGGCTCTTTGGACCATGTTTTTAGATAAGCTATTTGCTTTTCTTTGGAAAACTTACTCCTTAGAAAGAATTTTCATGGTAGCAATAACTGTCACATACTATAATAGTTTTACATGAAATTACAATAGAAAAGTGGTGATGGAGTCAGTAAACAGTAATGAAAATGCATTTTGAAGATGGATAGGTATAATTATTCACTGTTTCATTAAGCGTTCATTCTCTACTTATTTCTCCTACATTCTTGAAGCATCAGATTCTGAAGTAGAAAATGCAAACATTGGCTAATATCTTTTCTGTCTATACTCCTTATAACATGTCCGGATGTTAATATTTCAAAATTGTTGTTAACTAACATGAATATTAAAATGTATCCTAAATACATATATATATATATATATATATATATATATATATATATATATACATAATTTCCAAATGAAGTTGAAAGTAATCAACCACTGATACCTTTTAAACACAGAACTGACAACAATTTAAAAAGGAAGCTGATTATTACTACTGTCAGAAAAAAAAAAACAGATTCCTATTAATCAGTGCCCTATTTAAACCTTAGCAAAATTCTGTGGAAAGTAAAAGCTCAGAAAATAGGACAAATTTTTAAAATCACCAAAAAAAGTTTAAATATTCTTTATCTTTGTCTGCTAGAAAATTTTGTAAGATGACTTCATATTTCTATTGAGCTGCACTCCTCTAGAGTTGTATATTCTAGAGAAAATAGGTAGGAAGGAAGAAGGGAGTGACAGTAGGAGAGCTTTTTAATATATTGTCCTGGTTTCATCTGAGATAGTGTTAATTGTGGCTGATATTGTGCGATGTTTTTGATTTAGAATGAGAATAATGTTGATAACACACTGATGTTTTAGTTTTTGCTGAACAATGCTGCGCAAAGCCAAGGATGTTTCAGCTTCTTATATTGCCCTACCAGTGGAGAGGCTGGGAGTGCACAAGGAACTGGGAGGAAACAAGGAACAAGGACAGATGATCTAGCCTGGCCAAAGGTATGTCCCATCCTATACAACATTTTGCTGAACAAGAAAATGGAGAGGTTGGCTGGGTGGTTGCCATTGCTCGGGCACTGTCTAGTGGGTGGTGAACAATTATGTTGTGCATTATTTCTTTTGTGTATTTATTATTGTTACTACTACTGTTATTTTTCCTTCCTTTTCTGTCTAATTATACTGTCTTTATCTCAGCCAGCATTTATATTTTTACGATTGTATGGGAACTGCTGAATCACAGCCTGAACCTCTGATTGATTATCTGAGGCGAGCAATGAGTCAGCCATGAGAGCACAGGTGAAGGCAATTCACCTGTGCTGCTGGAAGGAGTGGAGCCTAGATCCACCTCTCCTAGACCCATTTAAGAGCTGACTCCAGATCTCTTCTGTAGATCTTTCTCCTAGAGTTTCACAGTGAGCCCAGGATATAGGTAAGCATTCTATCTCTTCTCTTTTGGTATAATAACTGCTTAGCCAAACTCTCTGGTATATTTCATAACATCCATACATTCATTGATAATACAGTGATCCTTTCTGCTATGTCATTGCTAGCAAATGAGTGAATAGCTGCACGTTATTTACCTACCTACCAGGTTAAACCAAAATTAAGTTGATAGTAAGTTATATGCTGAATATAAGCAAATGAGATTCAACTTAAATATTTGGGAGAAAAGTTTTAAGCATCATGCACCAAGAATAATTTATATGGGAAATTTGCAGTTATTGTAGAAATTCCAGAGCAACTAGACAAATGTGAATTAAATAATGTGAAGTATGGGAATGGGCAAGGGAACTTTGAATTCCATATCAATCTCTTGTCTAGTCTGTCTTTTTTTTTTTTTAATAAAAATTTGTAGTAGAATTTAAGAAAAAATGCTATGACAGTGCTGGCTCTGGTAAAAAACTAGACATGGAAATCTTGGCCTCATCAGAATACCTAAACAGTGGAGGGTAGTGTGTGTCTATACAGTTGTGCTAATATAGTGTGTCTATACAATGCTTTTCATTGTGTCACTAACTGTGGTTTAGGGTTCCACTTTTTTTTTTTTTTTCAATGTTTCTTCAACTTTTTTTTTTTTTTTTT
>NW_024962264.1:41698697-41768931 GCF_019238085.1 Lagopus leucura
TTTTTTTTTTTTTTTTTTTTTTTCCCAATCATATTTCTAGGCTTAAGCTTGACTTATTAATACTTTAATGCAGAGTTTTGGATGTCAGAGCAAGATACTAAAGGCAATTGAATAAGATTAACTTTGAGGTTATGAGACTAGAAACAGGTTTTAGTAAGTGAATATTAACATGTGCGTTTTATTATTACTTTATTACCCTCTCCTTTTTTTTTTTTTTTTTTTTTTTTTTTTTTTTTTTAATTTCTTAGTTACTTTACATGTCAATGAAATAAGACACAGAAAAGACTCCCACACCAACTAGCATTACTGCACTTTGTTCTGCTCATAAAATTGTTCTCCTGTGTTTCAGGCACTGATGTGTCAAAGCTGAAGCCATCACATGGGTTATAGTAAACTTTTTGTTCTTCTAATTTATTTTCATCAATTATATTTTGTTGCCTACAGCTGTGCGTCACAGAAAATATGCAGCTGTCTTGTAATACTTGGAACTTGGTACTTCTTTAAATGGTTATCAGTATCTAAGAGGCATCATAAGTACACTCAGTGAAATCCAGAGAATTCTGTTTTTCATAAACAAATGTTTACTGCTTCAGTATTACTGAATGAGACTGCAAGGTTATGAAAATTTTTTCCTGAAGGCTTTCTCAGTTTTAGAGACTGAGGAAAGTACACACAATATCACACAATATCTAGTATTATCAGATACCCCTCAGCTCTACTCCAAGTCTTTTGTGAATATTCTACAGAATTAGTCCTATCTCATATTGCTCTGTGTGAAATCTTCTATTCTGATTTTCTCTGCTTCCTTTCATGTTGGTAAAGTATTATGAGCACACGAAATTCTTCCCAAGTGACTAACATACTGTACCCAATGCTAGTGAGCAAGCTTACCCCTTTTGTTGAATGCAAAAAGGGAGATATCAGCAACAGCACTATAAACCACACATTTTAAACAAAAATCAATCAATCAAACAAACAAAAAGAATTCAATAGCAGTGCATCATCCTAGCAGGAGTTGCAAATAAATCTTTAGAGTTAGGAACTCAGAAGGTTAAATTTATTCATGCTGCTCTTTTCCTCTTTTTTATTTATTATGTATCACTAAACAGCAAAATGTCTTAGTCATATTTCTAAGATAGGCCTGCCAATTTTATAGGCAAATTCTTAAGTCTTAAGTAAGGACTTCTATTGAAGAAAAGGTCAGCATTTACTACACTTGCTTTTATAAAACACGTTGCAGCTTTCCTCAGAGAAATCTTGATACCTGACAGACCACTTGAGGTGATTCTACAGGCATGTGAGTAGGCATGAGAAACATTATTCAATATTCATACAAGCCCACTGTAGATACTGGCACCAGCAGCCACTGGGATGCATCATGTCAGTACTTCATATTGTTTATTTATGATACTTTCCATTAACACTTCTGGATCAGATTTGTTCAAATAACATCTAGTTTGCATGCATGCAGTATTTGTGAGTAGACTTCTCTGAATTCATGTCTTGGGTCCCCCCCCCCAAAATTGTCTTACTCTCTCTTGCCTTAAGACTCAATTTATCATGCATACTGATACTTTTGTACATGTTTTGTATGAATCTTTCATGAAAAGCATATTCAGATGTTCTCTAGGGAATACTTTGCCCACTGCTGGAACAGATAATGATAAAATTGCATATTATACTCTATTCTGAATGACGTTTCAAACAATGTTGTTGTAACTGGTGAAAGTCAGTGCTACTGTTGTGACTGAAATGGAGGTACTCTTTAATAGAAGGTCTAGTTATTGTCAGTTTGTTGGCTACACTGAATATGTGGAAATACTTTTAAAAGCAAGATCAACATAAATAAGGATGAATATGTACCCTGGATGGCTGCTTCTCTGATTCAAGAACTGATGAGAACTCTAGTGTAGAAAAGCAAGAAAAATATTAACTAGAGCCAGAATCATCACCATTATCTTCATGCGTGGGGGGGGGGGAACCACAAAACAAATTTTAGGGTACTCTAACTACTTGCTTGTCTTTGAATTGTATACTGATGTCCATAGCGTCAGTCAGAATGAAGAAGAGAGCATGGTATGTAGCAAATCTTGCAATTGCATGGAATGAACTATGAAGTTAATCAATTAACTTGTTTCATAATCTATTAGCCATAATTTGTTAGCCTGACCTCAGTACCAGGGAAGGTTATGGAGCAAATAATCTTGGATGAGATTGCACAGCATGTATGCAGTGTCCAGGGGATCAGGCCCAGCCAGCACGGGTACGTGAAAGGCAGGTCGTGCTTGACCAACCTCATCTCCTTCTATGACTGGGTGACTAGTCTGGTAGATGAGGGAAGGGCTGTTGATGTAGTCTTCCTAGACTTCAGCGAAGCCTTTGACACTGTCCCTCACAGGCTTCTTCTGGGGAAACTGGCTGCCTGTGGTTTGAGCAGATATACACTTCTTTGAGTAAGGAACAGGCTACAGGGCTGTGCTAAGCAGGTCATGGTGAATGGAGTGAAGTCCAGCTGGCGACCCGTTTCAAGTGGTGACCCCCAGGGGTTGGTATTGAGGCCCATCCTGTTTAATATATTTATTGATGACCTAGATGAGGGGATTGAGTGCACCCTCCGTAACTGTTGCAGATGACACCAAGCTGGGAGATGGTGACGATCTGCCTGAGGATAGGGCGGCCCTTCAGAGGGATTTAGACAGGCTGAACCGCTGGGCTGAGGTGAATGGGATGACAAGGCCAAGTGTCGGGTCCTGCACTTTGGGTACAACAACCCCATGCAGCGTTATAGGCTTGGGGATGAGTGGCTGGATGAGTGTGAAGAAGAGAAGGACCTGGGGGTGTTGGTTGATGCTCAGCTGAACATGAGCCAACAGTGTGCTCAGGTGGCCAAGAGGGCCAACAGCATCCTGGCCTGGATTAGAAATAGTGTGGCCAGCAGGAGCAGGGAGGTGACCATCACCCTGTACTCAGCACTGGTGAGGCCACATCTCGAGTACTGTGTTCAGTTTTGGGCTCCTCACTACAGGAAAGATGTTGAGGCCCTAGAACGTGTCCAGAGAAGGGCAACAAAACTGGTGAGGGGTCTGGAGCACAAACCTTATGAGGAGCGGCTGAGGGAGCTGGGATTGTTCAGTCTGGAGAAGAGGAGGCTCAGGGGAGACCTCACTGCACTCTACAACCTCCTGAAGGGAGGTTGTGGTGAAGAGGGATTTGGCCTCTCCCAGGCAATGATCAGGACATGGGGTAATGGCCACAAGTTGTATCAGAGGAGGTTTAGGCTGGACATAAGGAAGAACTTTTTCTCTCAGAGAGTGGTCAGGCACTGGAATGGCCTGCCCAGAGAGGTGGTGGAGTCGCTGTCCCTGGCAGTGTTCAAGAGGTGTCTGGATGACATGCTGCGTGATATGGTTTAGTGCTAGTGGTAGCAGTGGTGATGAGGAGACAGTTGCACTAGATGATCTTATAGGTCGTTTCCAACCTTGTGATTCTATGATTCTATCTGGTTTTGAATGCTTATTTTAAACTATGAAAAGTGGGATCTAGATATGGAAAAGAAGTAATGCCCTTTCCAGAATAACTGTATTTGAAAGATATGCAGTCTCTTGAACTCTGAGATATTGTCTAGTCACTGACTTCACTCCACTCTTGCAAAAAGTCACTGAAGAATCTGGGATGGATGTCACCTACATGAGATAACACATTTGGAGAAGTGGCTCCACTCACGTGGCAAATAGCACAGTTATTGTAGGCAGTTAATTGCCTTGCTTACACTACACCCTACTCATCTGAAAAATCCCATGTCTCTGGAGTACTCTTTTTCTGCTAGATCACAGAGATGAAATATCAGAACAGGGAAAATCAATGTTCTTTCTTCATCTCATACATCTTTCAGGCCCTATATTTCTATCTGTCCAGAGAAGAGAGAAAACATCTGGCATCATACCAACCCTCTGCTGTCATAAGACACCTGAATATTGCTCTCTAGAATAGTTTCTCTTGAATGAAAATGGGGGGGAAAAAAAAAAAAAAAACAAAAAAACAAAAAAACAAAAAAACAGATATCCCAGAAGAGGCCCAGCTTATATTACTCTTTTCTTCAATGTCAATTATGTTATCAAGGTGCTCTTGGATGGGAGTATAAATGTTTACTGAGTCAGGGCTGTACAATTTTACTAGTATATGTGAACTTCAATCCCCAGCTACAAATTAACCACACCCAGAGGAATACTGCAATTCAGAGCAAAATAACAAAAGAACAGAGCAAAGTTGATCATGGCTTGTGCCTTGGTAGTTTAGTGTTTTATTAGCATTTATAGCTTTCATTGAAATCTGTC
Organism: Lagopus leucura; assembly: GCF_019238085.1. Taxonomy (NCBI): domain Eukaryota; kingdom Metazoa; phylum Chordata; class Aves; order Galliformes; family Phasianidae; genus Lagopus; species Lagopus leucura. The sequence goes on from NW_024962264.1 coordinate 41,703,032, forward strand.
TCAAAGGCTCCTTTATTGGATCAAGAACTGTTTTGTCTAGTTCTATGGAAAAAAATGCAGTATATGTCTATATTATAAAAATACACAAGTGCCAGTGCAATGACAAGGCATCGCCTACATTTGAAACACCTGGGTAAATTCTTCCTGTATCAACACACAAAGCTCCTCAGGTCTGGTCTGAAGAACTATTAGGTAGCGTGCATAATCCTAGATCCAGTATTTCCAAGCCATGCTATGTCTTGTTGCTTAAATGTATAAAACATGAAAACAAGTCTAAGAGTGATACAGAAATATCAGTCATTACTAATGAAATGAGTCCTTCAGACCAATGCTATTTCTGCCTGCCTGAATGTTAAACGAAGTGAGGCACGTGACATGACTGAGAACCTCAGATCTTGCCTTTCTAATCAGTGCCTGGAGTAAAAGACTCTGGCTGCTGAAGTAGACATCCGGTACCTGAGAAGCCATTCATTAAAACAGAATAGTGTGTTAATGTCTCTCCTTATTTCAAGGTTACCATTTAAATCAAATTACAAAATCTGAAACTCTTAGGAAGATGAGTAAAGCAATTTGATCTGGAAAAATGGCAAGCTTAAAGAATTGCTTGCAAAAAAATTAAACAAACCATGAGATATAACAATAACTACCACATGATTAAGATGGCTGAAGTCCAAGAAACTTCAACAATGAATTTTTAATACATTCTTATTAATGTCTCCAAAATCAAACACTGTTTTTAGGTAATATCTGCTGTTTCTGTTAATGGCAAAACATTCTTGAGAAATCCGTAGCAAGAAAATACTAAAAAGTGACAATAAATACACTTCTATCATGAACTCTGAAAAGAAACTATTCTAAATAATGGATTAGTCCACACAGATATCACTCAGAATTTTGATCTTTTCACAGCAGCTTCTTCCATAAGTCCTTGTAGTCAAAGTGTGTTTTGGTCTTGCACATCAAAAGCAGAAGAATTTTATGCCACTATCTTTAGCCAAAATCTACACTAAATATGGTCAATTACTTTCATTCAGCTTGAAAAAGAGAACAGCAAGCTAGTTTTCCTCAGAACAATGAAACTCATGTACCTACAAGCTGCGTGGAACGCAAATTGCAGCACAGTGAGAAAACTGGACCTTAAAATAAAAACTACATTTATTTTCTCAGTACACCTGAAAATTAGCTGTGATCCAACTATGCTAAAAATCCAGTTGATAACAGCCTTAAAATTATTATTATTTTCCAATTCCATAAATATGCTTGATTGCAACAAATACTAACAAGGCAACTAACTTGCTTATTACTTTACTAGCTAGGGTTTTTGCTGGAATGGTATTTTACACAACTGGACAAAAATTTGTGGTCGATCTTAAAGACTTTGACTGCATAAATTATAGTCTACAACTGACCTGTAAGCTGTATTTTTCTTCAGGGATTTTTTCCTTTTTTTTTTTTTTTTTTTGCCTGACTTTAAGGGATATGTCTTCCAAGCAGCTACCTTAACTTCAACTATTTTAAATTTTTACGTAGATAGAAAACTTCTGTTCTTCTGAGTAGGGCCATATGATTTCACCTGAGATTATTTTGATAACATTTTTCATCATAGACCCAAGTTGGATAATATGTGTTCTATCTCAACAATGACACAACTGAAGTTGGCTGACTATCAAAACAGTTATTTGCTTGAACTAGTTTGTTTGAACATCAGTGAATGTTGGGAATCTTTTTCAAAAATTGCTCAGGCTGTGCACGCCTTTAGACATGAAACATTTTTCTGGAAACAAATCTCTTATTCATGACAATGAAGTTTTTTTGTTGTTGTTTATATATATATATATATTATATATATATAAAATTATATATATATATTATATATATATAATTAGTATGTTCAGAATGTTCTAATGTGCATTTGAAATAACAAGTACCAAATCTAGCCTGACTTGAAGCTTTGGACCTGTGGTGAATCCTACAATGATACCACAAGGTTACCTATGTCTAGCACCTACTGTGGATATAGTAAAGAATCTCTAATCAATATGAAGATCAAAGGCTATTAACTCTTTCCTAGACGGCAAATAAAATTATATCCCCACAATCATTTTTCTAAGTATGTTTAATGTTAGTGTAAATAACCTATAAGATAATTTTGACAAAGACTAGAATATGATCTAAACACTTATCCAAAATGCACACCAAAATTGTATCATATATTACTAAGTATGTGTGTATATGTAATGCCCTTTAACAGACAAGCGAAATATTTTGCCTTTTCATAAAACCATAGAAAGATGCATCAAATTAGCCAATTTTGAGTTGTGTAGTAAAACTGTTTACTATAGAGTCTAGACACTTAGCCTAGCCAAAAATCTGAAACCAATTTAAAAAGCAAATAGCAGACCAAATATATCATTATCTGGGGAAGAATTCTATCTGTTCAACAAAGGCAAAATTAGCCTCCTAAAACTCAAAATAAAGCATGTTAAAATAGCAGCATTATACAGAAAATATCTATTATCTGGATCATACCAAATAAACTATTACATAGTCTTAAGAGCTCCCAGTCTGTACAGCTAAATTAAGTCAGGGATTTAAAAGTGTCAAAAACCTGTTCTATTAAATCAGCAACAAATAGTTTTTCATACAGTTTGCAAGGAAAACTTATGGTAGACCACTGTATTTCAAAGGTCTATAAAATTCAAATGATGAGATGGAAATATCAGTATTTCACATTATTTCCTCACTGCTCTTATATGTGCTTTCTAAGCAATGTCACAAACAAGAAGGACATTGAAGGACAGTTAAATGTTCTAAAGTTAAAATAAAAATAAACAAAATCTTCCACTGAACTTGTAAAGACATATGAGGGTTAATGTATACAATTCTAGCATTTTCATATCAAGTATTTTTTTTGTTTACTTGTTTTCAGAGCAAGTTTATTATTTCACACACAGACTGAATTTTACAACCAATATGCATGTACATATGAAAAAGAGAAAATTCCTAAACATATGAAACATGAGCACAAAGTAAATGGAAAGTGGATGAAAAGATGACTGACTCGTCAGCATAATCTTTTGATTTTTTTTTTTTTTTTTTTTTTCATCAAATGTTCACTCACACTGCTTTCTCACATTCGTTTACCCATATTCGTATGTGTCACGTTTTCAAATGGTCAAAATTATAATGGACCAACAAAAAACACCTTAACCCCTTCCCTCCCCATATGGACAGGATATGACAGGTATGCTATAGATGGTGCGCTCCTAAGAGCACTAAGGATTTTTTTATCTTGGTGTTTCTATGACTGTTTTCACACATGCAGGTCATCAAAATCATGCCTGTATTAAAAATTTTAATTTCTTTCTGCCTACTCCCCACCAAAACTAGTACCTGAATACCTAAAGATACTTGGTCTGCACCTGCACAGAAAGTACTTGAACAGTTTCCATTTTTATGTAAGCAAATAGTGAGCTTTGTAATAAAGGTATTGGAAGGGCTAAATTGCAGCTAGGTTCAGTGGGAATCAAATAACAGAGGTTCTTCAACCTAGGGAACTGGTTCTTCAACATAGGGAACTGGGTTTCTGCTGAGAAGATCTCACAGTCAGCGTATAATCATTTCTTTTTTACATACTTTGCATTATGACAGCTGTGATGCATTAATACTGAGAACGTAAAAAGCCATCTGACCCACTGAGTTTCATCCTTTCCTTGTACGTTATTTTCCCAAGATACGTGCAACTGTTACTTGAACGACCCTAGTGTTTTCTGCATTCACAGCTTTGCCCTGTGGGGACTTCTCACATTTATTATTCAGCAACTGAAAGAAGTGTTTTCTCATCACCCTGCCTGAATTTATTTTTCTTTCACTTCCTATTATGCTAGCAACTCATTCATCTGCACAAGGTGAGCACAGCAACTTCTGGCTTATATTTTAGGGAGCCATTCTATTTTCATTCTTGTTAATAGTCTATTGGTTTTTAGGTGTTGTTTTTTTTCTTTTTTTTTTTTTTTTTCTTGTTTTAGTCAATGTCCTGTCTTATTGTCTTAGTTTGTTCTTGAAGAAACTGTCAATCAACCAATTGACTTTTGTGCTCTATAAGTCTGGCTAGCACATGTAGATAGTAAAAGAAGAAAAAAAGCCAAAGGAACCCCCTTAAAAAAAAGTGGAACTTCCACATTAAATAATCCTCAAAAAGATGTGCAGAACTACAGTATATTCTGTTGGAGTTACATTCAGAGAGACAAACTTGCCCTTAGTTTTCCAAGCAGCTTCAATATAAAACTCTCATTTATATATTTGAGCTCAGAATGACGTTCATAATCTCTGTTTCAACTTTGTGTCTTTGTTAAGATTTATATTGTTAACAACATTGTCTTATTATATTTTCCATTGCAAGTTTTAGAGCATATGTAACTATAATAGTCCTCTTTTTGTTAATTATGTTGTGTCATCTTTTCTGCATTCAGTTCAGTTACTTGAGGCTCACAACAGCCAAATGAACCCATCCCACAGTCTTTAGAAAATAGATGATTTTAACAAAATTTAGTGAAAACAAAACAAAATCTCAATTTCATATTTAGGAAGATATAGTTGCCGTAAACAATTTCCTTTCTTTACCATTAGATGGACGGTTGCACTTTTGGCTAGATATCACACTCTGATTGTTGCAATCAATGGCTCACTGTCCACGTGGAGACCAGTGATGAGTGGCACTCCTCAGGGATCAGTGCTGGAACTACTTAGCATCTTTGTAGAGGACATGGATAGTGAGATTCAGTGCACCCTCAGCTAATTTGCAGGTGACACCAAGCTGAGTGGTGCAGCTGACATGCTAGAGGGAAAGGATGCCATCAAGAGGGATCTGGACAGGCTTGAGAAGTGGGCCAGTACCAAATTCATGAAGTTTAACAAGGCAAAGTGCAAGTTTGTGCACCTGGGTTGGGGCAGTCCCAAGAAATAAGGGTTGAGTGGAGAATGGCTTCAGAGCAGCCCAGAAGAGAAGGATTTGAGATGTCAGTTGATTAGAGACTCAACACAAGCCAGCAATGTGCGCTTGAACCCCAGCTGGGTTGCATCAAGAGAAGCGTGGCCAGCAGGTTGAAGGAGGTTATTCTGCCCCTCTATTCTGCTCTCATGAGACCCATCTGTATTATTGTGTCCAGTTCTGGGGCCTCCAAATTATAGAATGTTGAGCTTTGGAGCAGGTCCAGAGGAAGGACCCCAAAGACTGTTAGAGGGCTGAGGCATCTCCCTTCATGGGGTAAGGCTAAAAGAGTTGGGGCTTTTCAGCCTAGAGAGGAAAAGTCTCTGGTGGGACTTGGTATCAGCCTTCCAGTACATGAAGGAAGCCTATGGGAAAGCTGGAGAGGGACTTTTCAGAAGTGAAAGATCAAGGGGAAAATTCTTTAAACTGAAAGAGGGTAGATTTAGACTGAAATTAGGAAAAAAATTATTTACTGTGAGGATAGTGAGACAATGGATCAGGTTGCTCAGAGGGGTTGTGCATGCCCCTTCCTTGGAATCATTCAAGGCCAGGTTGGATGTGATTTTGATCTGGTCTGCTGGGAAGCAGGGGGATTGGAACAAGGAGTTTTCAAACCAAACTATTCTATGATCCTATGATTCTATGGTTTAATATCTGGAGTATATTTTTGGTAACAAAATAATAATTTTAGAAAATTTTACTTCCTAAAAATCTACAAAAGAAAAATATGGCATAGAAAAATGTTGTATTTTAAGAAAAATAAAAATTCCTGAAAACTTCTTTCTCTCATAAGGAGCAGGTTAGCTGACACAATCCACGTAACTTTGTGCTTTAATATCCATTCAATATCATGTCATCATATCATTCCTTAGCTTAGATACTCCACTAAGATTAAATTTATAAAACAAGGACATGATACACCTAGACAGTACAAAGGATAAGGATAGACACATCAGCCATAGTGATAGGCACAGTATGAAGTCTCATTGAAGGCTGATACTATGTACTAGTAAAAAAAAAATATTGACTCCAGTAATATATGAGTAAACTTTTGCAATGCATTGGATGCCTGTAAGGTCATTCCTAAAATTTGAGGCATGACTGCATGCAGAGTCCATTCATATAAGATTAAGACTTTGGGCTAGTATTGGACACTAGAAGAATATGGTTTGTAAAAGCCTAAATTCTTTGTGATCTTCTGAGCAAAGCCTCAAAAATTGACTTGCTCTTTATTCCTTTCAAGTTAATGCAAATATTTTCTTCCATGCTGCATACTGCGAGTAACACTGGAGTCTGTGTAATTTTGTCCTTGCTATTGCTAGATACAGGGACAAAGAAATACACTTTTTTTTTTTAATCTGAGGCTGATTATCATACACAGGAAAAACATAATATGCTTTGTTCTTGCTACTGCCATGTGGACAAAGATGAATGCATTCTATTTTTTTGCTAGCTTCACTGCTGTTGCCAAGCAGAGATGAATACTATCTTATCTTTTTTGTTTTGCTTAACAAAATCCTGCCCCAAGATGAAGCCAAGGCCAAGGGTAGACAAATATTTCATATGGAAAAGAAAGATAAGTAAATATTCACCACAAGGATGTTTGCTTCCGCCTGGAAATGCTAGTGAGAATCTAGTGAGAATCATATGAATAAAACAAGTGTGTTTACATCTTTCTGATTCTCTGTTTAACATAGCTTTCTCATTAGGAGCACTGGAATCATATTCCACTATGTGGAAACATCTCGTAAAACCTTCTGCACTGTAGTGCATTACTGAAGCTGCCTTTCACTCACAAGGAACACTTAAAAGACTGGGTACATTATGCCAGATACAAGAACTTCATTATATTGTTGACAAATGAAAAACAGTTAATATCGTGTTCAAATGAATATTATATCTTTCCTGCTGAGCTTAACAGTCCAAAAGTTCATGTTTTAAGAGTCTGATCCTGCAGATCTATTCATCTAAGTTACTTAAATTGAACTATTTTTGTAAGCAAAATTTCTTTCAACTGGACTAGAAGGCAAAGATTTTTCTGACCTCCTCAATATGAATTGATGTGAAGATAGATTTCACTACCTGCTCACAACACAGAATGACATCTGAATTTTCTGGTAAAATGGCATTTTGACCTATGTTTTTGTTCTATTTCATGAATGAAGAGAGACGTTTACAAGGACTTAAAATGTGGTCACTTTTTATCTCTGGATTTTATTATTTCACAGCTGGTACAAGTTCTGCAACATTTCCAGGGAGCTTTCAGTGAAAGTCAGTTTGTGCGTATGTATATGTTTTTTTTTTTGATGTGAATATCTGTGCACAATTGAGTCATGTTACTCTCTTGTTGGACCCTCTGGTGTTTAACTGAACAGGCTCCAGAACTGTTCAAATGTGACCTGAGTTTTTTTTTGTAGTGACTTAATTTTTCAGTGATTGGTCAACCCTTATCTCACTGTGCCTTTTATGTCAAGTGCATCCTCTAGACCATTAACATTCTGATTAATTTGTTTGTTTGTCTTCTCTTTGCTTGTTTCAGAAAAGAAAGGTAGAACTTTCCAAATGTGATTTCCATCTGTGATTTTGTTACTATGATTTTAAGTCACAATCTCTAAACATTCAAAAGAGTCCAGAAAATGCCCTTATAACTGTACATTACAATTCTTTAAAAACTATGTCTTTAAAATCTTATATATCTTGTATGACCTTACTTGAAATTATAGTTGCTGTGTCTGAAATAGTGGCCATTTGAGAACAGTTTATTAAGCTTTCATACAGCTTTGATAACTGTGGTGTTAAAATAACAAATGAATAATAAAATACCTTAATAATTTCCTTTGTAATGTATAATGGGAAACAAGTAAAACCAAGCCTTTATAGTCAAACATATTTTCAAAATTTCCTTTGCTCAACTAGTTATTTGAATTCTTCACACCTAAGTGTTAAGTGTTGTTTATTTGTTAAATAAAGAAATAGATCAGGAATACATCTGATAGTATTTATAACTACATTACAATAATCACTGGTAGCTTAACATTCATTTATACAAAGATTATGCACATAAGTCTTTAATAGTTCAAGAAGAAACGAACTAAAAATAAGTTGAATTTCAGCAGTAATGAAACCATTACTATATTTTGATGGCACCATTTCAACTGTTATTAATGCCACATTTCCAAAAGGTCATAAAATAAATGAGACTTCTTTCGAATACAAAAACATAATAAAAAATGAATAGGCATAGCTAACTAAAGACATAGCCAGCTAAAGGCATAAGCTAACTAATAGTAGATGAATGTTCAGCACATTTAAATCCAGACAGAATAGTTGTATTCTGACCCATCCTACTGTTCCAAGCCTTTGACATGGTCCCTCACAGGCTTCTTCTGGGGAAACTGGCTGCCCGTGGTCTGAACAGATATACACTTCTTTGGGTAAGGAACTGGCTAGAGGGCCGTGCCCAGCGGGTCGTGGTGAATGGAGTGAAGTCCAGCTGGCGACCCGTTTCAAGTGGTGTCCCCCAGGGGTTGGTACTGGGGCCGACCTTGTTTAATATCTTTATTGATGACCTGGATGAGGGGATTGAGTGTACCCTCAGCAAGTTTGCAGATGATACCAAGCTGGGAGGTGGTGACGATCTGCCTGAGGGTAGGGAGGCCCTTCAGAGGGATTTAGACAGGCTGGACTGCTGGGCTGAGGTGAATGGGATGAGGTTCAACAAGGCTGAGTGTCGGGTCCTCCATTTTGGCCATAACTACCCCATGCAGCATTACAGGCTTGGGGATGAGTGGCTGGATGAGTGTGAAGAAGAGAAGGACCTGGGGGTGTTGGTTGATGCTCGGCTGAACGTGAGCCGACAGTGTGCCCAGGTGGCCAAGAGGGCCAACAGCATCCTGGCCTGGATTAGAAATAGTGTGGCCAGCAGGAGCAGGGAGGTGACCATCACCCTGTACTCAGCACTGGTGAGGCCACATCTCGAGTACTGTGTTCAGTTTTGGGCTCCTCACTACAGGAAAGATGTTGAGATCCTGGAGCGTGTTCAGAGAAGGGCAACAAAACTGGTGAGGGGTCTGGAGCACAGACCTTATGAGGAGCAGCTGAGGGAGCTGGGATTGTTCAGTCTGGAGAAGAGGAGGCTCAGGGGAGACCTCATTGCATTCTACAACCTCCTGAAGGGAGGTTGTGGTGAAGAGGGATTTGGCCTCTTCTCCCAGTCAACGAGCAGGACACGGGGCAATGGCCGCAAGTTGTATCAGAGGATGTTTAGGTTGGACATAAGGAAGAACTTTTTCTCTCAGAGAGTAGTCAGGCACTGGAATGGCCTGCCCAGGGAGGTGGTGCAGTCGCCGTCCCTGGCAGTGTTCAAGATGCATCTGGATGACATGCTGTGTGATATGGTTTAGTGCTAGTGGTGGCAATGGTGATGAGGAGACGGTTGGACTGGATGATCTTATAGGTCGTTTCCAACCTTGTGATTCTTGTGATATGAGTGAATTCCCTATGACTATATTCTGTTTAATTTCACTTAAGCTCTGAATAGCCCTGAAGTCTGCTCATACGGTACTGAAATATATAGGTGGATAGTTTGCAGATCCTCAGGAGACAAAAACTGACATCCTAACATCATCATCAGGTCTATGGAATTTTACACTAGCAGGAGACAGTGAACATACTCTTCAGCAGTATAAACTACTCTTAACTAGCTCTATGGGAACACACATCACAATGGCTTGTAGTAGTAAAATATCACAAGGATTTCACCAGGTGAATCCTGATTTCATTGTCAATTCTTTTATGTAAGTAATGAAAAATGACATCTTATTGCCAAGAACAAGAAGGAAAAACAAATATGAAGGTTTTTTATATTGTTTTCCAGGGAACTCTTTCTTATGGGAAGAGTTTGAACTTCTAGTGATCATTTTCTTCCAAAGCTGTTGTGAGAGGAGCATAGAAATTCATTAAAGCAGTTCTGAAAAATAAGTTTATCCAAATATATGTCCAAAAAATGCCATACTTATTTTTTTAGTCTTAGTGTTATTTCTATGATTTTCATTAATTTTTATTTGACTTCAAATTAAACAGGGATTTGATTGACATAAAATAAAGTGTAATGGTAATTTTCATTTATAAATATCCACTAAATTTTAATGTAACATCCACAAGCAAGCTCTACATTTTTACTGAAAGATGGAAAACTTGGTCTTAGAAAGCTATGGAACAGAATTCCTTAGTTCCCATTGCTTGTCAGCGCAATTACATCTCATCCCTTGTAGAGTTGCTTACTGCTTATGGAATAAAACCATTGTGGCTATTCATTTCCCTATGCTAAAGTTATTCTGAGAAATTAATATAATTTCTATGTGCTTAATTATGCACTAAATGTTTAATATATACTTGACAAATTTCAATAGGCAATGCTTGTACTTGGCAAAAGGAAGCACTAAATTATTCAGTAAAGCCTGAGGCAGGGTACTGCTAGACAGTGGAGAATTCTAGATTTCCTCCTATGAATATAGATATAGCCTCAAAATACATGCATTACAAAAGGGCAAAGAATATTAGAAGGATTTAGATTCACAGATCAATGAGTACTTTAGTGTCATGATTTTGTGATTTTTGGTTTTCAGTATTCCACATCATAATATCATATAGTACACCGGGAGTTAAAGTGGTAACGCTCCAATTCCAGGTACCTTTCCCTGTACGTCGCAGAACTAGTGGGATATCGCCCTTCCTGGTTAGGCAGTCTGTTACTGCCTTGCAGGGTGTGTTGGAGTGTGCTTTCCTAGCCTTACCAAGCTTTTCAGGTCTGATCATTCTTGGGAACTCTCTCTCTCTCCTATTTTAGTTCATTTATTAGTCTCAGCTTCAATTAGATTGTATCGTATCGTGTTATCTTGCATTCCGATATCATGGTTAGTAAAATAAGTTTTCCTCCATAGATCATTGCCATTGCTTTTTTTTTTTTTTTTCCCTTCCTCGAGCCCAACTCCCATCTCTCTACCCTTTTTCCCTTTTCCCTCCCATTTTGTGGGGCCAGACAGGCCAAGGGGCCTACTGCCTCCCTGTCATGGGCATAGACTGATCTAGTTAACTCCATGATATTTAGTAAAACAAACTCTTTAATCTCAAATTCCAAACATTTGCATGGAAGATATCCTTTGCAGTCTGGCACATTTTTCCATCTTATCTGGTTATGATATACTGTTATTGGCTACTAAGTGCATTGCTCTCTTAGGAATTTTATTCAGCTGTCAGTCACTAGCATCTGCTGGTAGAGCTCTCATATGCCTTAGAGTATGGTATCAAGCCATCCTCATGCAGCTGGGTTGTGTTCATCACCACTGAAAAACAGATTTATTGAGAAAGAAGGTGGATAAGATGATGGGGTCAATCGGGGCACTCAAATGGAAAGACCTATTTATAGGTGGCCAAATCCTGAAGGAATCAAGTCCTGAGATCTAAGGAACATTCAAAATTGAAGATAAATCCTGAAAAAGTAAGTTGATTTTATGTTATTGTAAATAAGAGGAATACACACAATATTGCCTGATATTCATTTTCAAATAATATAGGTAGGGAAAAAAAATGACATTGCTGATTATTTTGTATGGTTTAAATAGTCATAGCCAGGGCTCCTAACAATTTGGGTATACATCTGATTTTAGATTTTAATATTAAGAAAAGCTTGTTTCAAGTAAAAGTATTTTTTGTTTAGGAATAATAACCAGCCCAAATCAAATGAAATGTGTTCCAAATTGTTAAAACCCAAAAAGGATCTCAAAGTAATGAAGCTGAGCTAATCAGATTTGATCTGTAATCTGGGATGCAGATTACTAGCTTCAGTTCTTTTTCTCTCATTGAACTATTTCCAGCCTATTGAAAGAATGATAAAATCTATGTTAAAACTAAGGAAGAAAATGCTTTCATACCTGAATAGCAGCTAAACTCTTTCTGGTGCATATTTTGTTCAGTCATATATTATGCTGAATGCTATCAAGAAAACAATTATTTCATTCAAAGAACTTGTATACCTTTTAAATGCAGCGTAATAGATTTCTCACTGACTGAAAGTAAACAAACAAACAAACCCATAATAATGTTCTTTGTTAGCAGCAAAGAGGCTATTCTAACACTGATACAATGCTTTTCAATAATGTTTAGGATTAAACCTTCATCCTATACGGCTCCTATCTGCATGTGTATAGAGTGTATGGCATACCTGTCAGTATGAAGTTTAGGACCATCTCAAGAGGCCCTAAAACAGTTAGTGATACTGTGGTTTTAAATTACATATTCTGTGATTTTTGAATTACACAGAAGCCAAGAGTAACTACTCCATTGCTGACTTAAGTCATCAAACTATTTTGTAATCTTGAAAAAACATTAGAACTTGAGTCTTTCTTGTATCGCTGCACAACATAACAGAGTGGGGGATTCAAGTTAGAGACATTTTATACAATGTTTGTCTCTTTACATTTAGAAAGCTCCTTACCTTTAGAAATGGCTACATTTAAAGTGTTAAAACAATTTTAAGTTTTCTTAGTTCTCATCTATGCTTTCTGTTTGTTATTGCTTAATAGGAAGAAAATACAGGTATTAAGTTTGTATGAGATAGATGGGATTCTAAATTAATATGAACTGTTTATAAAATTCTTTCCAACTTTCTGAATTCTAGAGATATCAAAACATTAATCCTGCATTATTGGTTCAATGAATAGGTGTAATAATTCAAAATCTACAAAGCTGCATACATTCTGCCAAGTATCTTTCTCAGTGTCAAAAAGATAACTCAAAAGATAATGAATGAATACAAGTATTCAGGAGAGAAATTTCAAACCCTTGGCTAATTCTATGAGCAAGTATCCAGACAGCAGTTGAAAGTTGGTTTGTCCTTTTTCAAATCTACAAAAGGAAAGAACATATTTTTGCAAACATGCATGAGCAACTGTCCATACAAATGTGCATGAAACAAAGACTTATTTTTCACTACCTGGTACTCTCCTGATGGTCACATTCACTTCCAAATCTCCTTGTTGTTTACTGGAAGCCTTTTCATGTTGTAGAAATGTGCAGTTTGCCTTTTCAGTAAGCTACCACGCTTACTGAAAGCTTTTATGCCTTTTATGCCTGAGAATAAAATAAGTGGAGAGACTGAAAAATACGTAATCTCTCTAAATGATGCAGAAGCAGCAAGAAAAGTCCTTAACTTCAAGAGCCTTTGTACATGATCACTTACAAAAGAAATAATCATATGTACAACACATCTGAAGGGAGTCTTGTTATTGGCAGGTAACTTTCCCTTTCTTTGTTAGCTGTGCACTTTTCAACTGGAGATATCCAACATGAGATGCAGACTCTTGCCATATTGCCTTGGCATTTTTTTTTGCATTGATGTAGTGTCAGTTTTGAAATCACGCCAGGCTAAAATAAGCATCCTTCTTCTCTGACCTGGAAAATCTAGCTCCCTCATCTTTATCACCTACCTCAGCTGAGATTTATGTAGCTTTTGGCAAGCACAAATCACGTTTCTCACCCAAATACTTTAATATATATTCAAATAAATCACTTCCACCTTGCAAAATGCTATTTATTTAAGCTTATTTTATATTTAAAATAATAGTAAATAATAGTTAATAAATATAATTATATTTAAAATAAATTTTATATTTTAAAAAGTTACAAAAAATTAAACTTCATATCCTTTTCCTTATTTCCATGCTGTCTATATACAATCTCCAGTATTTTATTTTTAAAAATTTTATTACATATTAAACATAATCTTTCTGCTTGATCATGTATCCTGAGATACTATAAAAGTATGATCAAGGTCTTACATTCATTATTTAGAAATCTGTTTAACTAGAAGTAACCTCACATATTAACAACAATTCCACAGTCATATTTATTTTGAACAAAGTATTGCTAAGAAATTTATACCTAGAAGTCACAAGGCAGAGCATGCTGACTACACAAAATCACCAGCATGAAGATCTGTTAATTTTTTTATATTCTGGACCATTTACATTCTTAGCAAGAAATCAGTTAAAATTCCTGTATTCCATTGGTTTTTAAATCTCATTTGTTGGATGAAAGCTGATCTAACAAGTGTCTACATATTCAAGGAAGGAAGGAAGGAACAAAGAAAGGGACAGAAGAGCAAAGTCCCGCACCAGAAGAAAAACCCCAATAATATGCTGGGGGACACTCAGCTGAAAAGAAGTTTTGCAGAAAAGGACCTATGAGCTGATGGACACCAAGTTGAACATGAGTTAGCAATGTGTCCTTGCAGCTAAGAAGGCTAATAGTGTTCTTGGCTGTTAGGCAAAATAATGCCAGAGGGTCAAGAGAGGTGATCCTTCCACCCTACTCCGTATTGCTGAGACCATATCTGGCGCATTGTATACTGGTTATTTCTGGGCTGACTATGTCGATACTCCATGCTCTGTGCAGTACCCACTTGTTACAATCATCATCAGTATTACAAGAAAATGAATCCCCTTCAGTAACAGCTGTGGAAAAGAATGAGGATTATCCTCCCAGATTTAGTCCATGTCCACACCAGCACTAGCATTTATTTCACACAGCCTGAGAAAGGCAAGTGTCTGTGTACCTGCAGATGCAGGCCAATGCATAGCTTAGCATGTGGATTTATCCTGTGCAAAATGTCCAGGGGAACAAGACATAATGAATAGTTGCATCAAGCTTAGAAGCATGGGGGGAAGGTGAATGAAACATTGGAAGAGAAGGAATAAAGAGAAAAATAAGAAAAGTTAAAAAATGAAAGGACTGTTTCAAATGAATTAACAAGTACAGTCACTTCCCATAAAGCACAGGAAAAAATTAGCAGGGACATCGTTTTCCATCTGACTCCATTTATCTGAAAATCAACAGTTTTATATTCATAATCCTGAACACTCATTTTAAATCCACATTAATGAGGTGAACAGACTGTTTTACCATTGCCTTTTGAACCTTGCCAAAGAGAGCTCATTTTCTCAGATCATTTACTGTCGTATCAGTTCATTGTTTCATCCAGACTGGACTGTCATATTTCTACTTGTGTCTCACCTGCTAGTTTAAAATTATGTAGATGGACAAATTAGAGTGCTCTGACATTCCAGCACTGAATTTTTAGCTTGAGGAATCTGCTCCCATCCTTCACTAACCAAAACAGTGTTTTCACAATATTTTTTTCTGATTAGTTTAATACATAATGAAGTCATATGTGATGCTTTTCCTCATCTTTCATACTTACAATTTTTGTTTTTATGTGCAGATAAATACCTTTCTTGTCACCATTTTCTTTTTAAATAGATTTCAAATGAGGTTTATTTTGACATTTAAATCAGAGTTGTTCCAGTAGCAACAGTCATGAATGATATATATTCTTGTGCTTCATGCATACAAGGTCTGCAACTGTTGAATCTCAGACTTCTGGTCTCCAACTCACGTTTTAAAGCATATTACAGTATGTTTTGTATGCTGACCCTAGCTAAAACTATGCCAGCATTTCCATAATAAAAGCCTTATTTCCAGAGGTTCCAATTGTACGTTCAGCTGTAAAAATGTGCACTAGGCTAAAATTGGATGTACAGGGTTTCAATGTGAAAATAATACAAATTTTTAAAAAAACATTCCATTTGATTGA
This sequence comes from Lagopus leucura, assembly GCF_019238085.1. NCBI lineage: Eukaryota > Metazoa > Chordata > Aves > Galliformes > Phasianidae > Lagopus > Lagopus leucura. Next base: position 41,718,673 of record NW_024962264.1, read on the forward strand.
TTTCTAAGCTGTAACTTCTGTAAGAGCAGAAGTTTGTGAGATTCCTTTTTGCCATTTAATCTTGTAAATTAAAAAGTAGTTAAACTTTTTCAAAATAATTATATGATGATTCCGCTTCTGCTTCCACAAAAATTTTGCTCTATACCTTAGACATGGAAATCAATTTTCATGTATACAACAGAGGTGAGCATGTGTAATTGTTTACTGAGAGGAATACAAAAAAAACCATGCTACCTTCACAGTTTGCTACTACCGATGCTTTTTGTTCATCAGAATCCTATTCCTGCAAAAGCTGGGTTGTATACTTCAAAATATAATTTCATTTTTTTGGGGAGAAGAGGGAACTTGTAATGCAGTCTGTTCTAAAGTAGCTGTGGAAACCTTGCTCTTTTACTTTATTTTGTGTGCTTTGTGGAGTTCTTTTACTTCACTTAAAGTAGAAATTACACAAAATAATACACTAAACTCCAGTAGGTCTCCTTATTTCTCCCTTCTCTTATCAGTATAGTTCTATTTCTCAGTGATCGTGTTATGCTCTTTTGCTTGTTTAATTGATGAAGTCTGACTCAGGGAATGCAAGTTTTCATCTTAAACATGGCTTTAACGTGGATTGTTCTTTCTGTCAAAGATATCTTTAACTTTTTTAAGACTAATGGATGGAGTTTTCCATGAAGAACTTTACATAAATTTCAGATAATTAAGCATCTTGTTTATGTTATTGAGCAGTCAGGAAATTTCAAGGTATCATTTCCACAGCCTTCATCAGAGTCTGCAACTGTTTTGCAATTGCAGGACACTGTTGTAAACAAAGGTTTATTGGTGCCTGCACCTCATAGCTTGCTGGATGTGCAAGAACAGCAAAGAAAAACTACTGGAATATTCTGGAGCGACAAATATGTGCCTGTTCAAACCATTGTGCAATGGGGAAGATTTTTTTTTTTTAATCTATGTTATGTGCATAAATATCTAGATTAATGTGCTTATGTATGCACAGATGTGAGAAACAGTGAGTACCCTGGCACTAAGTGTGCTACAATTGTGTGCTGAGTATGTTATAGAGATTTAGAAACAGATTCTCTCTCTCGCATCAATTATTGTTACATCTGGACATCTGTCCCAAAATATTTCTTGTCAGGATAAAAAGTCTACTTATTTGTGTGAGTAATAAAAGTTAAATCAAGTACAATAAAGCAATTAAAAGGCTTTATTTTTCTGATATGGAAAACAAACAGCAAACAAAATATTTGTATCTCTAAAATTATTTCTTGAAATAATGTGTGTTGAAATACTCTGACATGTATGTAAGCTTATAGAAGGTAAAATACAGTGTGCCTTATGGTGTTCAACAGAATGCAGACAGCAAAAAATTCTTTTAAAACTTTTGTTCCTTCCAATATAATGGAAACAAACAAGAGAAAATAATTAAGGACACAATTTCTGGTTAACAACCTCTATTCCGGAGTTTCAAATAAAATAGGAAAAAATATAAAGCAAGAAAGACCACAAGTCTACTTTATCAAATCAAATTACTGTGTTTTCTTTATTTTGTGTACAGTACAAAATTGAATGGAAAATAAAAGCATGAATATTAGCATTAAAGAAGTAGGTTGAAATTCCAGGTGCTTATAGGATTGCTGCTGGTTTCATTTTCTACAAGCTGAAACCTGTAAAATTCTTTGCTTGATAGCATACAAAATAGCAAATTATACTAAACAGTCTAAAATACAAAGCATGTAAACAGAAGAAAAAAACTTGTAATTCCAAGCTAGTAGAAGAATATTGGGTCCACAAATGAAGAGAGATGAAATGCGATTTTTTTATCACTTCTATAATATTAATAGAACACAGAATAATTTTAAACGTAGAGTGTTCCAGGCTTTAGGGCTCAGTCATCCAACATAACAGCTATGATTCTGTTTTTTTCGGGATGGGGTGAAAGTCCAGAATCCTTGCAGTTAAGCATCTTATTCTCATGTTCTTAGATGTTCAGTGTGTAGACAAGGTTCCTATTGCCTTTCTTTCTTTTAAGAACAAGTATGAGGAAGGGAGGAAGGAAGGAAGGAAGGAAGGAAGGAAGGAAGGAAGGAAGGAAGGAAAAGGAAAACAAACCAAGCATCTTTCAGAAATTTTAACATATAACCACACCTGGACTCATACGCATACAGTGTCAGTGAATCCCTCTCCATCAAAATAATCACTCATTTGTCAATGAGTATGAGGAAACTGGGCAACAGGAGATGGGAAAAGGTGGCTTTTAAACTAGGTCAGCATGGGTTTCATTAAATAGTGTGGCTAGCAGGTTGAGGGAATTCAACCTTCCTCTCTACTCTGCCCTGGTGAGGCCACAGCTGGAATACTGTGTCCAGTTCCACAGTTCCTCAATCAAGAAAGGCAGGGAACTTCTAGAGAGATCCACTGGAAGATCATAAAAGGTGATGAGGGGCTTGTAGCATCTACTTTCTGAGGAAAGGCTGAGAGACCAGGAACCAGCCTGGAGAAGAAAAGACTGAGGAGGGAATCTTGTCAACTCTTCAAAATATCTAAAAGGTGAGTCAAATGGATCAGACCAGGCTCTTTTCAGTGGTGCCTAGGAACAGAACAAGGGGCCATTGGCACAAACTGGAACAGAGGAAGTTCCATATAAGGACAAGGGTGATACAGTACTTGAAGAAGCTGCCCAGAGAGGCTGTGGAATGTCCTCTGGAGGTACTCAAAATCCACCTGGATGCTTTTCTATGTACCCTACTGCAGGGAATCTGCTTTGGCAGTGGGTTGGGCTGGGTGATCTCCAGCACTATGATTATTTCTGAAACCATTGCAAATTGCTATGCACTCAGCACCCCATGGATAAAGTAAAAGGTTGTATCTGGGGTGTTGTATTTTGATGTGCAAAAAGAAATCTCCTAGCAGGACAAAACTATCCACAGGAGAGCTGGAAATAACAAGAAGCAATCAATACAAGCACATGGAATTTGTTAATTATTTTTGGTTCACAGTACAAACTTAATTTCCTTAAATTATGGTGCTTTTATTATTATATGCACGCAAGAAAATCCAGTGTCCATTTTTGATCTTTAACCTTATATTCCCTTTGCTTTCCTTCCTTTTCCCCTTCTGTATGAGCAAAAAAAGTCTAACAATAATGGATCAGAAAGTTAAAAAAAAAATACCTTTACAAATCTGAAAATACAAACATGATACCCTAAATGTAAAAGAATAAAATAGAAAGGGGAAAAAAAACACCACAAGATGAAAATAATACATGAAAATGTAAAAAATGAAACACTGTAGAAACTACTGAATACTTTTGCTGAACATCTCTAGTACTGATTAATTCATTATGACTTGTGAAGTCAAAGATCCCAGTATACTTGCAGTTTGTTTTCCCCAAGGGTGGATGAATAATGAAGCTCTGCCTATCTCTCACTAAATTGGCAGATTTTACTCTTAGAATTCATTGAAAAACACATTTGACATTGTTCTGAGTGTAAAGATAATAGATCTATTATTTATGTTTACAGAATTCAGCATATAAAAATCAGGTGAGAAAAACCTTTTATTTTCTTCTGAGATTGCAAAAATTGCAGGAGCTCAGAACGACAATGTGGTACCATAGTATAAGCAAACAAGAACTGCAGATACTTAGGCTTGTTTTGCATACTTTATTCTGGTTTGTTGATTCTCTTGTAGCCACTCTCTTCCCCTCAAACATGTGTTGAGCTGACAGTTATTTTTTGCTTTTTTCCCCCTTTACCTACCACCTGCATTTGAAGAGCCTTTGATGTCTGTTTTCAAAAGATAACAAATCTCCTGCAAATCTGGAAGTCACAGGCCCCAGCCAGAAACTCTTCAGTATTCTTCTCAACTTGGGGGAGAGGAGTTCTCTCAGTCTTTGCTTTAATAGACAAAAGCAAACTATTGAAAGTCTCACCTTTAACTCCTCCATTGTCAGCATACAAGTCCACTTGACGCTTTCTTGTTACCTAGCTGTCACACCTTTAAAGGCAAAGCACTCTTACGTGCAAGATGAAGCATTATACCTGCCCTCAGAATATTTATTACCAATATTATGATTCCTCTCAGTACACCCACATTGAATAGTTTGTTGTGAATGAATGCATATAAAAAAAAAAAAAAAAAAACATTTTATAGTATTTGAATGTTTTTAGAAAAACTTCTGGAATAAAGATTACAGTATAAAGATGTGCCAGTAAAAGGTACAACTCAAAATCTTACTATTCTATTAGCTGTAAAAAAAATAAAATAGTACACTGCATAACTTCCTGTAACAGCTAACCCTGTTTGTTTGCCCTGACTGTAGGTCATTTTGTAAATTCTGCAATAACAAGCAGAAAGAGTTTTCCTTTCTCCTGCAACAAATACTTGTGTTGCACAAAACTGAGGTATCTTTATGAGCACAGCATACAGGTTCCTGTTCATTGCTGGAAAAAATGCAAAGCTAGTGGTAGTGGCTATGCTGAAGAACAGTGTTTTGTAGCTGAGAATTTGTTCTTTAAAATAATGTTGTTGTGCTCTTCATATCTGTTATAATTTCTGTTGAAATGAGTAAGAGGCATTATTTTTGGAGCAATCTAGCATGTAATACATGTAATATTGAACTACAACAATATTAGCATGTTGAAAACAAACAAAAAACTATGTACATCCTATTCAAATAAATATTTATCTGTAGTGTACTTTTACATGAAATCTTTTGTTAAAAGTTAGGAGATTCTGAATCTAATGAGATATGGATTTTAATTTCAAAAAGGAATCTATTCAACCGTAATTTATGTTTTACAAGCATTTACTTTTCTCAGGTGCTGAGATTCACTGAAATTCTAATCATGAGAAAACTTTAGCAGAAAGATTACTACTGAACACTTTTCCTAAAGTAGTAAAAAATATGCTATGTACTTGATCCTCTTTTTTTTTTCTTGGCAGTCCTCTGTAACTCCAGCTTCACAAGTACTTTTTATATTTTACTGTGCTCAAACATGCCAAGAAAAGATGTGCAGGGGCACATCAAACCATATAGTTTTATCTTCTTAGATGTAGACATTCTACATTCTACATCATTGGATGTAGAATTTTATATTTTTTTCCCTGTGTATAGAGTCCACTAAATAAATTCAATCTTCCAAAATAGCTTTTTTCCCCTCGATTTGAAAAATGTCATTCAATAGCCAATGCATTACTCACCTTGATAGAGCGTTGCAAATACAAACTGTTTTTCACAAACATTTCTCAATAGAAAGATCCTTAGGTTTTAAGAAACGATACACTAACACATATATGAGATAATAAAAGCTATCGGTTTGTATATGAAGTGTCACTAAGGTCAACTAAAGAATCAATACCTTTTTGTTTATTTCTGTTAAGAAAGCTGTATAAACTGCAATTGTAGATTTACGTAGTGTAGAATCTGCTTTTAAATACAATACATTAAAAAAAAAAAAAAAAAAAGAAGCACCATGAATCCCTATAGAGATTTTTCAGATTTCCATAGTTTTAACTTAAAAATATTGACAGTTATAAGCAGCCAAATTATTGGAAGCCTTTAGAAATACTTCACACTGAAAAGGCTGCAGATATCAGCAAAATACAGACAAATGGTCAAAAGAAAAGAAAATCCAAAAATCTAATGTAAGAAAGCATTCAGAATTCACGCTTAAAAAAGAAGGAATTTTTTTTAAAGAGGTAAAACTGAATAAAACCTAGGGGCAATTTTGGCAAGAAAAGGAAGCATGATCTTGGAAGGTCATACAACACAAATAAACACAAAGTATTTTGAGCTGGCAAACAGAAACACCGATATTGAAATACCCAGCAGCTTTGCATCACGAGGAGAGAGAGAGTTCCTTTCTTTGTAGCACTTGATTATGTCGCTGCAGCATGATGCAGTTATGTAATGTTATACAGTTATGAAAAACTCAGCAAGATAAATTTGTCAAGAAATTCTAGGATATGATTAAATGACTAGAAGGCTTGATTTGTGAGTTACAGGGCATCTAAGCAAATACACAGTGAATACAGCGGCATGACTACCTTATAACCACCACAGAACATTCTTAAGTTTTACAAGGCAGCTGCAGAAAAACTGAGATTGATAACTGCTTAAAGGGGAGTAAAACCTTATTTGTACTACTTAAACCAATGTTGCTCTCAGGGTAAGTCATTCTATAGCAATGAGAGGAGGCACATCTTCACACACATAAAAGAATTGTAATTAATTGAAATAAATTATATTAAAAGATAATGAAAATTGACATCAGAATAGAAAACCCTACTGATCATCTAAGATAATTTGAAAAGAAAACACAAAACCAAATCAACAACTACAACACACGTAAATAACACAACTTAAGAAACTCTACAGACTGACAAGGAATGGCTTTCCCAAAATGAAGAGAAGCAGATATTTACTCTGATTCTGTAGTATGAGGCATGTACTGGATTATTTTCTCAGATTCTCTTTTCCACTATTTCTCTTTGTAGTGTTTTAGCAAAGAGCATTTTCTCAGCCCATTACTTTGAGCTGTTCCTTTCTGTACACTCAATCTACAGTTTAACCAGTTCTTTGAATGTCTATGAAATTTTTTCCTTCTTTGTATGTAACTCTTGCTGTTACAGGCAGGCTCCTTTTACTGACCGAAAGGCAATGTTCATAATCAAAGTTCTTTTATTTGCTGTCTGATTGGTCATTGTATTTCATCTGAAGTACTAGATAGAATAAAAAGCTTTATAAAATATTAACGATCTGATTGTTGCATACTTATTTTCTATAAGAATAAGGGGAACAAAAAAAATCAAATATTATGAGACCATTACATAAGAAAAACAAGATAATCATTCATAGTACATTACACCTGTACTATGATATTAGCTATAATTTACGCAAAGTAATTTGCTTTTTGTAGATATGCAAAATGCAAATGAGACATTTTATTAGCATTCCCAACTTCTACAGAAATCACAGGAATGATGCTAATGAGAAGATAAATTTAAGTTTTTATACTAAAAAATTTCACTTTGACAAATTCCTTTGCAAAATTGAAAATACCGCTTCAAATAAAACTAAGTTTTGCCTTTCGTAAACACAAAAAGGAAAATATTTACAGTATTACTTGCATTTTCCACACTGTATTTGTATGTGTGATAAATCAATTAACTAGAATAATAAGTGAAGTCTTCAAAGTTTTTCTTATGCTCTTATCAAAATTTAAGAGGTAAATCACTGCAGTAATTAATGCCCATACACAAATTTCCACAGGTGTATTTGTATCACTAATTAATCCTATGCCAGAAGGTTCACTGGGGCTCATATTTTGCCCTCTTAAAGAAATTAGTATGTCATATCTACAATTAGGTGTCATTATCTACAATTATTGAATGATAAAATAGATCTAGTCAAAGCTTCAGCAAAAAAGAACAATGAATATAAACAAAATATAATGAAAACAGTACAAGAGAAAATCCTCATTAAGTAGCTTCTGCATCCCTTCATTGATCTGTTTGTGTTATTTGCCTCATGTAACATCTCAGTACTATCATAGTATAAAAAGAAATAAATGACAAGTGCATCATCTCAATATATTTTAATGATAAATCCTGATGATTCTTAAAACTTTGAGATGTGTAAAACTTTGCACAAGCTAAAATGGATAACAATAATAGAAAGATCACTTTGTCTTTGATTGCTTGTCAATGACAAAAGCAGCAACTATGACTTAAAGAGCAGATAGAGCATATTTAGTCTGAAATGGGTTTCTGTTGTGTCTTTTTCAGAAAATAAGCTGTAAATGGAATTCTATAGGAAAGTTTGACATTACCATTCTAGTTTTAAACAAAAATATATTTCAAAGGGTTTGAGTGACTTGAATGAATATTCTGGCACACAATTTCATATCTAAACACAAAAATTAAAAGTAGACTTTTCACATGCAAATTAATCTGTTTCAACAAGAGTCCCCTTATCTTCCATACTGCTCATCATTAGGAATACTGAGCTCAAAGTCTGTATTGCTAAATTTCCAAGTTTCAGTCTTCATTTATCAAACTACCTAAGCTAGCCTTCAATATTCTCTCTTTCTGTGAGAAATGAAATATATATTTCTGAAACTTAGAAAGCAATGACATCTGTTATTTTCCCCAAATGAAGCATACTGAAGGTTAAAAAAAACAACAAAAACAGATCTCTGCTACATGTGCAAGTCTGCATCATCAGCTTAAGAGCTCCTGTGACAAGCTGCATGACCTCTTAGAGTGGTAGCTCCCCTAACGATCATTAAAGTAACAGGTGGTACATAGTATATCTAAAACCCAATTTTAATAGCAAATAAACTTTTATAAGTTTGTAGTTGGTGATAGCCATCTGGAAAGATATCATCTGCAATAACAGCAGGAAGTACAAATCCAGCAAGTTTTAAAATAAACTCCTCTTCCTGACTTGATTAGGGTGTGATAATCAATGCAGCAATTTTTATTTAATTTAATTTAGGCATTACAGCTTTCTTCTTGGATCTTAGGAAGTACTTAAGGTGTGTTTCAAACAACCTCTTCAAGTATTTGAACATTTGTTTTTATTTAATGGATTTCATATTGCCAATTCCTGGAAGTATAAGACTTGAGTTTCTGAGTTGAACAAACAACAGTAATGACAAAGGGGAGAAAAAAAAAGAAAAAACTTCATATTTAAGTGCGTATTTTCTTTTGAAGCTGTTTCTACCATACTTCCACAGTAAGGTTGCTTTTTTTACCTGCAAGACATTTCAGGACTACCCAAGATATTTCTCTGGGCCCATTGCTGGAATTTCATACATGAATTAATCAGCCACAATTCGGTCAGGGGTTCTGTGGTCTGACTCTTGAGTATTTTATGTCTTTTTGACCTCAGAGTCCTATATTTTTTTGAACAGTGTACAAAACCCTGTCTAGTATTTTCTGTCCAAAAACCATGCTTTCTCTCAGTTGACCATCCAGTCAAATAGATGAATGAGCCCCTTGAAATCAGCTTAGCTCAGTATCTGTAATTGCCCTGTTGCATTATGTGATACCCATCCATTGAGGTGATCTCAGGAACAAATCAACCCAATGCAAACAAATACTGCTGGCCTAGGTACTTTGCATGAGACAGAAGGCTCTCAGCTAGAAGTGACTGAGAAAAATACTAGCTTTCTTTTTTTGTTCTCTCATTTTTATAAGCAGAAATCAATAAGATAGCTGAAAGAACCTTACTTTTCAAGAAAAGAGAGAACAGCTAGACAACTGACCTTCAATTTTCTTCCAAAAATAAAGCAAAAGACAACTAAAAAATCCAGCCCAACAACCAAAGAAAAGCCAAACCAAAACAAAGAAACAAAGCCAATGAAGAAAGAAAGTTTTGCTATATCATTTTAAAACAGTCGTATTCTAAACTAACTTGTGAGATCGCTAGCAAGGCAAGGTAAAAACAACTACTGTTGACTTACTAATTAATTTCCAAAGTAAAAAGCCTTAGTGATATAATCCTTACTTTGATAACTCTTAAATTGGAAAAATATACAATTTTGCATTTTAAACTTTCTACATCACTTCTTACTCTGGACCTGATTAAGAAGTAATGTCCACTGAGAAATAAAGTATTTCTTAGTTTTATTAAAACCAAACACATCAGAAAGCTGTTGCTTACTTACGACATGGAAATCAATGAAATTGCAGCAACATATAGTTTTTGTGACTAATGCAATGAGACAACATGGTCAAGTGAGGCTTAAGTATCCAAATTTCTGAAAAAGGAAAAATACGTTCAAAGGCAGCACAGCCGTATTTTTAAAATAACAGCTACAAAGTTAGATGCAGTCAACAAATAAATTATAATAAGAAAAGAGAGCCAGTGATTTAGAGTAAGAGCTCAATCTAGATTCAGAATGTACTAGAATATAGTTCAATGACAAAAATGAGTCTCTTGTCCAAAGAAAAATCATCACAGCTGAAGCTTACAATTTTCAATTTAAGGAATAAAACCAGAGGAAAAAATATAATAAAACAGAAAAGAATAGTAAGAGAAATCCTTTGGTTATTTTGTACAAAAAAAATCAACTTCATAATTATAAAAACACCATGTTTGTTCACAAATGCACTTTAAAAAAAAGTTTGAAAAAAAGATATTTTCCATAAATTGACCCTTACCCATTTTATGCACCTTGAACATTTTTATTACCCCATTAATGATAGCACTGTTTCCCTTTAACACACTGAAAAATATAATTAGGTGAATTATCAAAAATAAGTTCAAACTCATTTGGTGAATACATAATCAATGAATGTGCAAATGTTATAATTATGAAATATACCAGAGAGTTTGACTAAGCAGTTATCATGCCTAAAAAGAAGAGATAGAAAGCTTACTTGCATCCTGAGCTCACTGTGAAACTCAAGAGGAAGGATCTTTTCTGGAGATCCTTCCCCACTGGTAGTCAGCTCTTAAATGGGTCTAGGAGAGGTGGAGCCAGGCTCCACCCCTTCCGGCAGCACAGATGAATTGCCTTCACCTGTGCTCCTGTGGCTGACTCATTGCTTGCTTCAGGTGATCAATCAGAGGCCATGATTCAGCAGTTTTCATACAGTGGATATATGATGTAAAGCTTCTCAAGATTTCTACAATTTTCATTTTATCAGATGTGCAGATAGCTATCTCCATTATTAACTGTAGTGTCAGTTGAGTACAGAAGACTCAATGAGCCAAGAGCAGCACAGGGTTCCTGTAGTTTCTCTGGAAGAAGTATATCTTTGTAATCTATGTCTTGAAAGAAAGGTATAAAGCAAGTGTTATAAATTGTAATCATAAATCTAAACTGATAAAGTTGCTTATTTCTATCTTTTCAGAGATTTTTAAGGGAAGAACATTTCACCATCTACCTCTGTACAGGCTTTTTTCCCTCTCTTTTACATTCACTACTTATTAAAACTAGTTGTCATTACAAGTGTTGTTATACCCTGAATATAGCTATATCAGCCAGTATATCATATCTGAAGTTATGCAATATTCTGACTCCTCTGTTGCTGTGATTCATTGTGTTTAATACTTTGGGCACAGATGTTTCTCTTTCCTGTAGAAGTTTTATTTTCTTATTGTAAATTTTCTTACAGTAAAATCAGCTCTCCATTTTTTGCATTTTTAGTTTATTTTGCTAGGGTGGGTGGGGACCAGAGTCTGCAGTTAAACTCTTTAAGTGAAACATTTTGGATTATTCCATTCCTCCATAAGAACCTGTCTTTTTGTGTCTGATATCTCCTTTCATTTCAACTCATATTTTGTCATAAATGTCTCTTCACAGTTTGAACTGAATGAGGTTAAAACCAGAATATTCTTTTTCAAGGAAATTCTGATAACATTATTTAAAAGCAATATATATATATATATTTGCAAAATGAAAGCTCTGTGACTAAGCATCTCGTTGAGTACATCAAAAGCAAGTAAAACCCAAGATTTCTGTGACTGTCCTTCATGTATTTGAGTTAAAAAAAAAAAAAAAAAATTAGTGTTATGCTAAAACTCAAACAAGAATATTAGTACTCAATCAATCTCTGAGGTGATCATGTGATCATGTCTGGTGCAATGAAGCAGGGAATCACCTCAATAGGCGAGTGGCAATTCTGATATCTATGAGTGAACTGTGAGGAGTTGACTGTGCCATTAGTCCTCACGAAAGCAGCTGACAAGGTGTGTGCAGGCCAATAGCAGCAGTGGAGCATTTAAAAGCAGCAAAACCACTCTTAATAATTGCTGTCTGAGGTGATCATCTCTGTTGCAAGAGTGTTCTGGGAAGTAAGTTTGCTGGACTGACTACCAGATCTTTAAACTGGATTTAATGGGGGCAGGGGCAGAGTTTTATGTCACAGAGAAGGGCCCTGGAATATTGTCACTTCAGAAAACAGTAGCCTTTGAGTTGTCACAAAAAAAAAAAAAAAAAAAAAAAAAAAAAAAAAAATTTGAGTGGGCTACTCTGAGAGGGTAACATGACTGGTAGCTGAGCTGATGTGCCTCTACATCAATACATGCAGTCTGGGAAATAAGCAGGAAGAGTTGGAAGCCACAGCACGATCAACATTTACATAGGTAGACAGTGATAAGTCAAGTGGAAATGATTTTAAAGTGAAAGACAAGAGACTTAGATTAGTTGTCTGGCAAAAATTTTTCACTGAGAGGGTGGTTAGGCACTGGGACAGGTTGCCCAGAGAAGTTGTGAATGCTCTGCCTCTTGAGGTATTCAAGGCTAGGTTGGATGGGGACCTGGGCAATCTGATCCAGTGCTTGATTTAGTGGTTGGTAACTCTGCCTAAAGCAGGGTGATTGGAACCAGATAATTCTATGAATCTGTGATTTTCACACAAACTACACTTATGTGAACTCTTGAGTGCTGAAGTTTTCAGTGTCTGCAAAGTAAGTAGAGGACTTGGAAGACAAGTTGTCAATGTCTAAAACTGCTTGGCAGAATGTATCCCCTTTTTTGATGTAAATTATATTAATTATATCTCCATCTCTGTAGTGGATGCCATATTGCTTTTGTTTATTAAAAGCTGCATAGATTATCATAACAGATGTCTGAAAAATACAGACATTAAAAAAATCTGCTCTTCTGAATTCAGAGTCTAAAATATATGCAGAGAGACATCTGAAGAAACAAAACAAATAGAAACAAACAATTTATAGTACTCCATATTTTTAAATATTTTTCACAGCTTCAAGGAATAGTAACAAAAACAAAGCACAACATTCAGGTACCACTGTTCAATACATGACTCAAATGATGCCATAGAAATTATTTATGTAAGAGGAATAAATAATAAAAAAATCTGCTAGAGAAAAGAAGTGGGCTCTTTCTATCATTTCCTCTGTGTGTGGATAAGTGTTTAAATGCATAAAAAAGACTTCTAATGAATATTGGGATGCTAAGTGTAATGTTCTCATGTCTTCTAAGAAAATGTAAATTCTTACTGTCTTGCAAGCCATTAAGAAGAAAATTTCACAATAATAGAATCACCGTGTTTGGAAAAGACCTCCAAGATCACCCAGTCCAACCGTCCACCTATCATGAATATTTCCCCACTAAACCATGTCCTTTAGCACAACATCTAAACTTGTTCAACCTCATCTCATTGGCTTCAGCCCAGTGATTCAGATCACTTTTAGGGCCTTCCTACTTGGTGTCATCTGCAAATTTATTAAAGAGCACTCAATCCCCTCCTCCAAGTCAAGAATAAAAATATTAAACAGAACAGGCCCCAGTCCTGACCCCTGAGGAATATTACTCGTGACCAGTCACCAGCAGGATTTAACTCCACTCAGCACAACTCTCTGAGCCTGGCTCTTCATACAGTTCTTTACCCAGCAAAGAGTGTACTTTAAGCCAGGGGCTGCTAGCTTCTCCAGGAGAATACTGTGGGATGCAGTGTAAAGATATTGATGAAGTCTAGGTAGACTGCACTGACAGCTTTTCCCTCATCCACTCGGCAGGTCACTTGATCACAGAAGGAGATCAGGTTGGTTAAGCAGGACCTGCCTTTCAGGAACATATGAAACAATATTTTAAAGAACGATATTAGAATGATATCATGTGCAATATAGCACTTTATGAAAGGATGTTTTCTTATGGAAAAAAAGCAGCAAGTTCAATATTTTTCATGTACTTTTATTCTTGCCTGTTACCCTTCAGTTTAAGGGTCTGTCCATTAAAGACAATTGTGTTTCTTCCCCCTTTTGGCTATTACTGAATGTTAAGATTTCATTGAACTGCTAAAAAGATGGAACTTTAGTGTCAAAAATGGCTCCACTTGGAAATCTCCAAGCACACATTTCAGAGAATGTGAAATTTCCTGATTTAAATCTGGTGCAGATATAACCAAGTGAGGTTGTAAGCCCATACTGTTCTCTAAAACGTAAGCTATAAATATACAAATGAAATACTTTTAAGGTATTTTTGTTGAAATGATTTCTGCATTTAGCACATACTGACTTATTGTTTCAGTTGTCAAGTACTATTCTTTCCAGAATTAAAGCAGAGACCAATTTTTTTTTTTCATTTTTCCCTCCATTTTCTCTCCTATGCTGATTTTTTTTCTGTTGTAATTGTTTCATCTTAAAATGAAATTCTGCATTTAAATTTCTTTCAATATTTTTATTTTTAAAATAATTCTAATGAGCTTCTTTTTCACTTCAGATGACTATTCATAATATGCTAAACATATATCCACCTGGAAACATGTTAATCAAAGAGATGGGTAAGGGGAGGCCACAACAATTACAAATTAGGGTGATGAGGAAGGGAAAGCGGGTAATAGGAAAGATAAGAAAGAAGCAAGAATTACATAAAGCGGGGACAGTCATCACCAAGATCCAAGAACTTCCTGTTGCACACCATTTTGATGGTCCAAGGCCAATACAGGAGCAAAAGCGCAGGGTAGAGCAGCAGGAGAGTGGCCAGCATTAGGCAGAAAGCAGATACAGCAACAGAGCAGGCCCAGAAGAGTCCCGTTAGCAGGCAGGTATCACGTCATGAGGCATCTGATGTCAGACATCTACCCTCTTGGTTCTAGGTCCCTTTTTTATCCTTCTTCTTCTGCTAACATGGCATTCCTGGGCACTTAGGTAAGAGTCATGTGCAGCACTCCTGAGGTGGCTATCTCCCTCGAGACAAGCCCCGTCAAAAGACTGCTCCTGGCCATCATGCTACTGCTTCTCTCTCTCTCATTGCCCCTGGCCTTCAAACTTTCAGAAAAAAGATTTTTCCAACTCTGACCAGGGCTTGGCTGGGCTTCTCCACCTCTGTTCCTCAGCAAGCTTTGAGACAAAGGTGCAAAAGAAATAATCACTTACAGTTCTCTATAGATTTACTTCAAAAGATTTAAAAGAAAAAAAAAGGCATGAAGCTTCTTTTCTCAAATATACAGAGAATAGTTTTTCACGCATAGCAATAAAAGAAAAAGGATTAAAGATGATACAACTGCAGAAGGCAGAGAAACATGCAGTTAATTTAAAAGAATTAATAGATTAAATATATGTACGTGCTTTACGAGATCAGGGCCTGTTACATTCAGCACTAAAGAAAATCACTTGTTTTGCAAGCTTTTTTTTCTTACTCAGGTTTCCATCACAGTTGAACTGTTGTGTTACAGCTCAGAGCAGTGGCACTGGAAGTTCACTGGTCCTATTTCAGTTCCATCTTCCTTCTTTTTAAACATCTGCTTGCTTCCATATTTTCTGTATTCCTCTATTCCTCCCTGTTATTCTCCTTGTTTGTCCGCTCAGTTCAATGATGTCTTCTGCCTACTTTATTTTAATTTAAAGGGATTTAAAACAAAAAACAAACTAAGAAAATTAAGGCAAAACCCTTTCCTTTCTCCTGAGAAAAAAATGAATGATATGGTTGAAAGTAAATCACTCTGAAATACCAAAAGTTTAGAGAATGACTGTTTGAAAATGTCACACCATAACAACAATAAAAATAAATACAATTTATGTACCTGAATGTAGAACTTATATAAATTATATATAACATAAGCAATTATTTTCTGTTAATCTAATAATGGCTAAAACATTTTCATGTTTTAAATGAGAAACGTTTTTTTGTTTCACTGTATTATACTAACCTTATTTCTATCCTGCAGGCATAATATCTCATTTGTAACATTGGATTTGCAATTATGAAAGTGCTAAATGCATGTAGAGAGAAGAAATGTCTCTTTAGGTGAGAAAATACAGAAGGGAGAAAAAACAGCAATAATGGTCTTGGAAAATAAATTAAATAATGGAGGATTGTACTCCACAGCAGTACAGATATGTCTTGAACTACAAGACAAATTGGAGGTCTCAATTAGAAAGCAGTAGCTCTTTCTCAAAAAGACAAATTGTTGCATCTATATTGTTGAGGATGCAATTTCACTTCAGAAGTCTGAATGAATCCAATTATGGCTAAGCCTAACTAGCCCTACCACCAAATGAAGAGCTTCTATTGGCTAACTGTTCTCTCCTGTGTTACCTTCCTCAAGCATGCAGATGGGCAGATAATCCTTGGGAAGGGACACTGTACAGCACTTACCTTCTCAGGGAAGAGAGCAACAGAGGAGGAATTTCCCACCTGGGAAGATAAGAAGGAATAAGTGGAAGATTGTTTGGGCAAGGTTCATTCTCTCAGCCAACACCTGGGTCATGGTACATTCAAATCTGTCTAAAAATAATGGTGTATAATATGAGAAGTGTTCCAAATGTAATGGCTGCTATTTTATTATTTTGGCTCACAATGTTGGAGGTGGATGTTGGTCCTATCTGGCAGTAGAGGCTGTACCTTCTTTCTGGTATTCTGTTATATTTTGTTTCTGTGCGACAGATGATAGCAGAGGGGCAGTCTGACAAGGAACATGGAGACTGACAAGGAAAGGTGTGTTATTGAATTACTCCATATAGAAAGATCTGCACCCATTGATATTCAGTGACACTTGCTGGAGGTTTATGAAAATGAAACAGCAGATATGAGCCTGGTGAGATGGTGCATTTCAGAAACAGCACTGTCTTAGCAGCTGTGAAACTCACTCACTTCTGCTGGTGCAGATTTTTACAAGCATAGCAGGCAGGCTCTTGTTCATTGCTGGCAAAAATGCAGAACTAACAGTGGTGACAGTTGAAAAATAGTATTTTGTAGCTGTTTATTTGACATTATCAAATAGTGTTATTTTGCTCTTTGTATCTGTTGTAATTTCAGTGGAAATAAATAGGAGGCATTACATTCGGAATGGCCTACATGTATAAGGTGTAATGTGTGAAACTTCTGGGCCTTGTTTATTAGCTTTAAAATAGGATTTATTTATTTGATCTAGCTGAAAAGTAAAAATCTGTACTTTTCTGATATCAGGATTGGTATCAGAAACTGAAGCACAAAGAGGTCGAGTGTAGGTTCAAACTAAGACTTTTTCAAGGATATGAAGAGACACATTTTGATTCTGAACTTGGCCAGTTGCTTCTCAAAATGCAAAATATGGCAGGATTTCTCAATAGCAGGTCTGATTTCAGTTCTATTTGAGCACCTTGTTTACCTAACACCAATCAGTGAATTTATTTCTGTTCATTTTAAGCATAAATTTAGAAATTGTCATAACTGGAAGTACTGTTAGAAGTCATGAATTAATGCCGATTTTACCAGTTTTACCCTAACATGCATCAGATTTACCAAATTTCTTAACCCCTACATTTTAATCTCATGTACATTGAAGATGATAAGCTGTTCTAGTAAGCATATTTTTCAACAATGAGGCTTGGGAGAAACAGCAAAAAAAAAAAAAAAAAAAAAAAAAGGAATGTAGAAAAAGTAAAGCAGATGCAGAATGATATGTTTACCTTTGGTAAATAGCTTTCGAATTAGAAAAATCTAGATTGAGAGAAAAATATATTTCCTGTGTCTGTGATTGATATTTTCAGTCTTAAAACATTTACTGTAAATCATGTGCCTAAAGGAATTAGATTTACCAGTTTTTTACATCATATCTGTATCTATTGAGGAATAGTCTGCTTCTTCAACTTCTTTTATGTATCATATTGAACTTATTTCAAAGCAATTCAAAAGACAGTTCAACAAATAAAAGGAAAGCATGACAGTGAACAGATACTGATGAAAGTTGAAGGGAAAGCTTTTCAAAGGAACTCTAAAGCTAATAGACATTCCTTACTTTCATGGACTGCTACCACTGAAATACAATTTCTTAGGGGGGAACTAAATTTTCATTTGGTAATTATTTTTCATATGAAGAAAAGCATGGAAAAAAATGTAAAAAATGTAACTGATTCAATTTGAAAATACAGCTAAAGGAAACTTAATTTAATATGAATATAGCTCCACTGTTAAGACAAATAATACCATTATTAATGATATTTGTCAGTAGCAAACAGCTTTGCATGGATCTAGTTCTGTTTCTAACTTTTTATTCCATAAAATATCTTGGAAATATCTTTGTGCATTCACTGTTTATTATTTTCATGCATTCTGCTTGAACTACAAGTACTTAACAAGAAGACTGATAACACTGTCTAGAAAGTTGCAGGGTAACTCTTAGCTTTGCTAAATCCTAAATTATAGCTCTTCCTGTTTCTAATCTTCTCAATATATACCCTCCAAATTAAAAAACAAAGTAAATAAATAAAATATTGAGCCTTCTCCTACTGATTCAATGTATCATTCTAGGACCATTATTTGTGTTTGATTTTTTTTATATTAGCCTGGAGATCCTTTCTACATGTAGTCCAATGGAGCTATAACTCTGCGTATTTATACCACCCAAAAAAACCTACTCATTTTCCTTACCTGTTTATTTATATCTCCAGTACACAACTGCAATCAGCTATATATAAATTATCCACAGCAGAGTAGAAAAATGCGAACATAAAATATTTCCCATCAAAGAATAATTACTGATCTTTTTGGGACACTTCTCAAAACCAAAAAGCATTCCTTTGAAGATTTAAAATCATTAAGGTGCTACTGATTTCAGAAAATTTGTAGACATAGAAGACCTTCAAAATTAACTAGAAATTTTAATTTTACATAATACTGTGCATCTTAATATGCATGACTGCATACACACATGCATTTACACACACGCATATATTTAGAACTCATTTTTATAGTTATTACCAATATCAAGTGTTCCTCTTGGTTAAATAAATAACAGTCTTCCAATTACTCTTCTATTTTTATTTTATCATCATACTATAGAATTAACTTCCTTCAGAAAGTAACAACATTTTGAATCATATTATATCCCCTCAAATGTTTTTCAGGTTTAAATTTATAAAACTACAGCTACGTAGAAATATGTGAATGAAGAAAGACCTGAGAAGTCAAATCCACTCTCAAGATTTTTCAACTACAGCTAGACTATATTTGACAAAATAGTGCCCCTTGATTTCTTAAGTGCCTCAATATTACTAGATAGCCTATTACAAGAAGTCTTGTTGACTTCTTACAAAAACATATTTTATTCCAAGTTAGGTATTCCTAAGTGTTATATGAAAGCATTTGCAAAAAATCTTCTTTTTGTTCAAAATTGAAATAATGAACAGAAGGCGAATTTGGGTTGCTAGAAAGTTAATTGCCAGTGACCTGCCTGACACATTAGTTACGGTCAGCAATGTTAATGAAATAGCTATCTTGAAAAGAAAAGGAAAAAGAGTTTTTCCACTGGTATAATTCGTATACGATGTAAGCTAGATGCTTAAAATGTTTAAGATTGAGAGCAATCCAAACAACCTAAGAAAAGAGGTTCACTTTTCTCGTAATGAAAAATGAATATATTTAGTTTCATTCTGTCTTTCCATCATGATCATACTTACTTCAATGTGGTATTTATTAGAATTTTTGATGAAGTAAAATTTTATGCCATGCTCCAAACCACTGTTGTTTGCATATTTATTGACACTTGCAAATGCCCTTACCAGCGTTTTAAATCATGACTGTCCTCTAACAAAATCCCATTAAATATTTAAACACAATATGCAACATAGTTGTATAACATTAAATTATATATACCGTAATATTACTATTTTGCACATTGATTACATAATACATGCTTTACAAATCTTTATCAACACTTAACTGGCACAGAAACAATCATACTTGACAATTTATAATTCCTGATATGTTAAAATAAAAATGATAAGATAATGATTTTGACATTTTCTCTCAGTGTCTGATCTCTAGGAATTTTGATCTTCTGTTCTCTTTCTGTATAAAGTAACATGAAAATTGTGGAATATGTCTTTGGGGGAAAATAAAAAAATTCCACATAGTGCCACTTATTTTTTTTCATAGGAAAAATTAACTGCTACAGCATCTTTTCTCAGCTAGAAGTTTAGCCAGTGTTAATTGTCACTGAGGGCACTGTAATCTAATAAAAAAAAAATTAGACTTATACTCATGTCACAAGAAAATTTTTAGATGTTCCTAGTAACTTCCTTTTTCTAACCTGACATAGCAGATAATAGCATTTTCTGAGGATTTTCTAAAAGACTGACCTGTTGCCCTTTCCCCCCCACAGTTACTACGGATAAGTAGCAGATTACAAGTTGGACAGCTTATTAAGGCTCTCACTAATCCTGTGGGTTTTCAAAAAGCTCGGGGGTTAGCTATAATTGGGTTTGTGTTGAACTTGACCAGAACATTTTACAAATACTTCCAACGCTCAAAAAGAGAGACTAGCTGCATTTACTTACAAAAACAAACAAAATCCAGCAAGAACAAAACCATCTGTCTTTCCTTTTGTTCATTAAATACACCTAAAGCATGTTTGATGCTGTTCCACTCATTTCAATAGTCACAGTAGGGATGAATTTAAAAAAGTATCTCTGCCTCAGAGAAAGTAAACATTCCTGAACATTACCTTTTGTGTGCATTATTTTTTATCATATGCTTTTCATGTGAAATAAATTTCAAGAGATTGAAAAAAGAATAATTAACAGAAAGAAAATGAGATAAAGGAAAAGAAAATAGTTTCACAAAATGGCATGGTTTTGAGAATTAAGCAATTCTTTTTTGCATATTTAACTTCTCAAGTAAGCAATTGTTCACAGTCGACAAATGTTTACATTTTTTTAGCAATATAGTCAGCAACTGATACCACCAAATCCCTATCACCATTATAGTAATCACATCTAAAAAAGTCCTCATTTTTTGAGGGAGTAGCTGACAATGAGTCAAAATATTTAAAATATTTTCAAAACATTCAGAATTCATAGGATAGAATTACTACACTTTTCGATGTCTTAGGGGAAAAAATAATAACCTTTACAAAGACAATTTACCCACTGAGTAAGAATTTATATTCCATTTTCTCTTTTCATCAGAATGAATGAGGTGGAATAGCATATAGATTTATTGACTCTGAACACTAGAAACAGTAAAACTTGTTTTTTTTTCTTTCAGCAAATTAAGCAGAAATTACTCAGAAGTTCGTGCGTTGCCCTTTTCTTTTGAAACCTTTTCAAAATATATAAAAATAATTTAGAATGAAATACTTTTGATTAGCCAAAAGAAATAATTATTTAAAGAAAAAAACGTAACACTACTTTTCATTTAACTCTTTTTTGTTTCCTATCTCCTATTTATAACCCATTGTTTGTGTATATACATATATGTATATATACGTACGTATATTCACATATATATTGATTAATGTGAACTAAATCAAATATATGTGTTCCAGAGAAGGAGAAAGATCCTCAAAAGTAAAGGCCTTCAGAGCAAGCAGTAGTAGCTTATAGAAATTCTCTTAGCTTTAATCAAAAGAAAATTGGAAAATGTTGTTAATAGCTTTCGTTGTCCTTTTTTTCCTTTTTTGTTCTTTGTTTTATTTTTCTTCCTCTATTTTCTGACCCATGAGATAAATCAGAGAAAGAAGCATATCTAGAAGCCATGATTTTGTACTGCTTAGTGAGAAGGATGCTGCAATTCAATGCCATACAGTTGGCCAGGCGAGATGTTAGATCAGATTCTTGGAAAAAATACTTGAGGCAGTCTTTTGAGCAGATTACTGTAAAATGAATTTATGTCCCTGTTATCAATATTTTCAGGAAAATTGCTTGATGGCAGGTTATACAGTTCCTGTACAGAAGTTTTTATGCTTATGAATGTATGTGTTCACAACATCATAGAAACAATATATTCTGGTTGAGATGAAAGGAATATTCTCATTCTTGTAAAACTGCTTTTCTAGCTCTAAATCAATAAAATCTATGACAAAAGTAGAGAGATTTGGTACACATTGGTACACACTGACAGTTAAAGACTAAATAATAAATTTCACAGAATCACATAATGGTTGTGGTTGTAAAGGACTTCTGGACATCATCTAGTCCAATCTTTCTGCTCAAGCAAGATCTCCTAGAGCACATTACCCAAGACCGTATCAAGATGGAAACTGAGTATCTCCAGAAAAGGAGATTCCACAGCTTTTCTGGGAGAAGTACCAGTGCTCATTCATCCTCACAGTAAAGAAATTTTTAATGTTTGTATGGAACATCCAATGTTTCAGTTTGTGCCTACTACCTCTATCATTGGTGTGATAGACATAATTAGTTTTGTTTTATTTTTGTAAACAAGTAAATAAGTGTTTGTTGAAAAAAATGTCATTTTTACTCAATAGCTAGTTGATTAACAACTGATACGATAAAAAATTTCAATCAGAAGAAATGAACAGAGAGCAGCAGATGAATACCTGGTGACACGGAGATGTTACCTAGTAAGCATTTTTGTCATGTATATGTTTCCTTGGTGTAATCAGTCCCGTAGAGGACCACTGAGACCCTGCTAAATCAATCACGAAGGGCATGTATGAACTGAAAACAGTTTCATGTTGTTGTGACGTTTATGTCCTATTTATTTAATTTGCATGGAGGCAATGCCAGAGAACCATGAAAACTTTAAAGTAATTTGAATTCCTTAGAAGATTTTGTTTTAGCAACAGCTAAGTAAATTAAGAAAGATTTATTTAGTAAACTGCAAATATTATCTTGGGCTTTATTCTTGCCATTGTAATAAATTATACTGTTAAGGAAGAACTGTAAAAGGTCACTTTTTGTTGTCACCATTTTGTTTTACAGTGATAAATGCAAATGTTGACACAGATTATATGTACAGAATGTACTCAAATGAGACATAATTACTAATAAATGACTTAATGGATATATAAATCTTTAAAATTTTTGGCCTTCAGTGCTTAGCTACATTTATGCAAACAGAGATCACCAGTGATAGATCAGAACTGGTTTGTGTGTGATTATAAATAGCTTTATATAATTTAATGCAGTCTTTTGTAATACTTTGACTCACCCCTCACTGGAGTGAATAGATGTGGTTGTCATGTCATGATGTTTAAATGACTAATCACAGAATCACAGCCTATAATATAAAGGCCTATAATGTAAAGACCTAAGCTTATAATGTAAAGACCTATATATTTTTTATTTTATTCCTGAAAGGAGTAACAAAAAACTTATTTACTAAGCTTCTTAACATTCCATTGACTTTATCACTATGGAGACTGAAAGGCAGGCAAAATTAATTTTCTTCAACAGTTTTGATCAAGGGAGAGGAAAATGCTTCCTTCTGTTCAACTGCTTGAGGCTTGCTTCTTGGATATAAAAAATGATGTTGGTATAAACTGTCTTAGACTTATAAACTCATCCAGCTGGCATCCAGAGGCTATAAATGTCAAGATGCCACTCAACATGATGAACTTAATAAGCAGATACCAGGAATGATATTAGCTCCAATATTGTCAATGAATACAGGCTGTTATGAAAGTTTTTGTAGACCTGCATTTGAAATGCTCTAACTGCAATTATAAACCAGTGAAAATGATAGCCGTTGACCCTAAAAGACGTGTTTATTAACACCGTTAAGTAGTTACATCTTGTATAACTGCATTACTATTTATGCACATGAGAGGGAGAACCAGGTATTATATGTTTAAAATGAATTGTAAAAATTCTTTCATATGCAGAGGACAACAATCTATTGTAAGAAACTATGTAGTAGTGAAAATTAGAGTTGGCCCCCACAGAACTGCATTTTACTCCTTGTAAAAGTAACATTTAAAACCTCAACTTTAATGTATGTATAATTATAACTGTTTGAATTAATTTTATTTGCAATTAAATATTTACTAGTTGGTGACACAGTGTATAGATCACATTCGGGTAACCTGAATTTCTTGCTTTCAGTTTTTCTTCTTCTTCTCTTAGATCCTAGCTTCTCTTTGAATATAACTACATTTTGGCACACTAAGCACCAACAAACTTCACTGAGGCAGAAACTGCACAGTCCAATTCTTCTATGGTGTCCTGTAGACCGCTGCTGATTTTACATCCATCAGGGCAGTTCACCTCAGCTCATCAACTGAGATCTGAGAATCTATGTGCAAATTCACATTCAGTCTTGCTGTTTTAGAGACTTTAGATGCCCAGAGTGTATCTAGATAACTGATTGCAAAAAAAAAAAAGAAAGAAAGTGCAATACAAAGCTACTTTTATATTCTGAATGAAGAATATCATCTTTCTGTCTTGATGGCTGAATGCTATCCAGCCAACCAAAACTATGTGCTCATTCGTTGTCTGTGCTATTAGATTATCATTGCCACTATGCCTTTGAAAAGCACTACACACACCTTTCATTTTCTCCATTTCTGAATAAACACAGTTCTGATAACTGAAATCCCGGCTGTTCCACTAACAGTACATTTGAAAAGATGAGAAAAGCAAAGCTCCAGACTTGAATAAGAAATGCCTCAGCTACATGATCACACAGAGCCATTTCTATATAGAATTGGATTATGCAATTTGCAAAGTGTATTTTAAGTATAATTAGCAAATATAGTGACAGAATAGCAAACCTCTCTTTTAAAGACCAAAAGCTGGTAATATGTGTTTAATTATACAACAATTGCTTTGTGTCTGTTGGTTTTTTGTTTTGCTTTGATTTTTGTTTTTAATTACTTCCCTGTTTTGGCTTTCCAATGCAAATATATGTATGAGGAAAGTAGACAGCAAACAGATTTGTTACATTAAATGAGAAGCAAGAGAGCTATCTGATTAATACACACCACATGAAACAAAAACAAAACAAAACAAAACAGTACAGAATAAGCCAAGGAAACCATTAGTAATGTAATGAATTGAGAACAAATTAATTTATATTACAAGCATTTATAATTTATAAGCTTTTTTTTTTTTTTTTTTTTTTTTTTTTAATGTTAATAGATAGGAGACCTTCACAAGTCTATTTTATCCTCAACAGACCTGTATTTCTGTGAAATGACTCCAGTATCATCAGATTGGCATTGGCTAATGGAAAAAGATTCACATCTACCTCTACTGATAAGCTGTTGACATAAATTATCAACATAAATTCAGCATGCCCAAGTAACTTGCAGTCAGTTTGGCTTTCTTTTTGGAAGACACACTTCTTTTTGACAGAAATTATCAGACCAAATGTAAGGGCAAGTTGGTGAAATGTAATAAGCAGAGATACACAGGTAGTTCAGCTACATGATCCAATGGTCTCTTCTGATTTCAGATTCTGTAAAATTCTATTAAACTTTTATATCAAAAGCTAGTACAAAGATTTATTTCCAATAGACCACCATGGGGGAATTATAAAATTTATTTGGGATGACCTTTCAATTCTGAAGTTCAATTTGTCCACTATGTCATGTCTTTGAACCTCCAGACACATCTTTCTTAGTCCAAAGAGGGGGAATTTCTGGAGGCAGAAGCAGAAGAAGGCAAAGACTGCAAACACTACATATGTTTTCAATAAACAATAAATTAGCAATAGGTAACCAATATCAGCTCAGGTGCTTTTCTAAATATTATAGCAAGACAAATCTATCACAGTCGGGCATTACATTATTTCAGCCTTGAAAGGAAGCACCAGTGAGTAACGCTCATTTGATGTAAGCAATGCATTTATATTGCACCAATGGGTCTGTAAATGTTCCATAGAGGTATACTCTGTACAAACACAATTGTTCCATGTGTCTGGAAATGTGGAAAAAATAGCACCACCTTTTTGGTTTGAATGAACCTGAATTACTTTATTAAAAGCTTCTGTCTGCCAAATGGTCTTATGTTAGTAATCTTAGATTCTAATTAGTTGGATATACTGCCAATAACGTACACACATTGAGGAAGATAGTAGCAAATTCATTAGACTGTTGCTCTACACAGGGATGATTAGATATGGTATTAGGGCTCACTATATTATTTCTGAAACTTTTCTTTTGAGAATCTATATTGAATGTTATAGTTTGAGCAGAGCTGACAAAGTAAAGTTAATTTTAATAGGTAACTGAGCTTTTGTTTTGTGGGGATTATTTTTCTCTCATCTTCCCATTTGGCTGTTTTACAAGTTTTTGAGAAGCATTAACTTAGAAAGTCAGTAACTATGAAATAATAGAATTTATATGGGGATGCCATCCAGAGGGACCTGGATAGACTTGAGTGGTGTGCCCATCTCAACCTCATGAAATTCAACAACGCCAAGTGCAAGGTCCTGCACTAGGATCAGGGCAATACCAAGCTGGCAATATGTGATTACAGCCCAAAAGGCCAACTGTATCCTGTGTCAAGAGACGCGTGACCAGAAGGCCAAAGGAGGTGATTCTGCCCCTCTCTTCTGCTCTCAGGAGACCCCACTTGGAGTATTGCACCCAGCTTTGGAGCCCCCAGTATAAGAGTACATCAAGCTGTTGGAGCAGGTCCAGAGGTAGGACCACAAAGACAATCAGAGGGCTAAAGCACCACCTTTACAGGGACAGTCTGAGAGAAGTGGGACTCTTCATCACGGAGAAGAGAAAGCTCCGGGGGGACCTTGTAGTGGTCTTCCAGTAAGTGAATGGAGCCTAACAGGAAAGCTGTGGAGAGACTTTTTAGAAGCGTGTGTAATGAAAGGAAAAGGGGAAATGGCTTTAAACTGGAGACAGGTAGATTTAGACTAGATATTAGGAAAAAATTCTTTACTTTGAGGGTGGTGAGACATTGGAACAGGTTGTCCAGAGAGGTTGTGGAGCCCCCTCCATGAAAGTATTCAAGAAGAGGTTAGAAGGGGCTCTGAGCTGCGTGGTGTAGAGGGAGGTATCCCCACTTGTAGCAGGGAGTTGGAACTAGAAGATCTTAAATGTCCCTTCCAATCCAACCCATTCTGTGATTCCACTATATCTGTGAGCAGTACACTTCATGTTGCATGATGTTCATGCTATTTGCAGCACTGAATATTTACTTCAGAGTAGATTTGTATTCATGAAGCAACAACATATTTTTCTCTCTACTGGAGAAACTTTATGTTGCAAAATACACCATTCTTTCTATCCAGTTGGGGAAAAGGATTACTACTCTTGTAGAAGCAAGGAGAACAGTATAGAGAGATGGAATGAGTTGTATTATGATCAAAAACCCAACTTCCTACTCTGTAGAACAGTTCTAGCTCACAGGAGAGTTCACACACATGTCAGAATAAGCTACTATATCTGGTTAACTAAAATAGCCATTATAAAATAAGAATTGCCACTGCACAATCATCTATGTCTGGTAAGGTAGGAGGAAGGAGAAACTTACTCCAGGGTTTTCTGGATTTATGTGTCTAACTTCCAGCATTCAGTTAAAAAAAAAAGCTGGACTATCTTATGTGTTAGAGAGGGGATTAGTTCTTCTTTTACTCCTCTAAATCATAGTCTCATTATCATGTTGCTGTTACTTCTAGCTGGGCACCACTTTATCTATTCAACAACTGAGGTGACTCAGCTCAAGATTTCTATCATTTAGGGAGCTTTAGGGGAAAAATCAGCAATAAACTCTGAGTGGGTGATAAGTTTGCCTCATTTCTCTTTCCTAAATATAACTACAGGTGGAAATAGTAAAGCCTGCAAAGTTTTTAAAGTGAAAGCTAGGCAACCTCAATTCTTCATGCCCTTGGTGAGGCCCACAGCTCTGGATATGGTGATAACTGCAGGAGTGCTAGTTTTGCCAGTAGCCATGTAAGAAAAATCGTTAAGGAAACAACTTCAGTATAAGACATATAATATTTTTTTATTATTTTCAGTAAAATAAAATATTTGCAAAGTCAAAATGAGGCCAGTGTGTCTTAACTACATTAAACAACTTCTGCTTTATTTATATGCATGCCATTTATTAAATTTTCAGAATTTCTGATACAGCTTGTATTACAGCAAATTATATTCAACATAAAAGAAAGCTCATATATCTAGAAATAATGTTGCATGGACAAAATTTTTCCTAGATTTTTATTCTGTGTGCAAGTCTACTTGCATGTTCTTACTGTGATAAAGCAAGAGATATTTGCTTTTAGATTCTCCTTGCTTTTATTCAGCTGAGAAATGTGGATACGTAGTATAGTCATCCTAAGATCATGTTTCTGAATTTGATTTAACAAATAAGGATAAATGAATCAATAAATACTCCTAAATCATACCCAGAAGAATATGACTTTATTCATGACTTAGCTGTGAAGTTCTTGTTTACCTCGCTGATCTTTCTTGTCTGTGTTCTATTTATATTAATATTTTTTTCTGTGAGAACTTCAGAAACCTCTTATACCTCTGCGTTCTAAACTTTACCTCTGCCTACATCTCTCTTTTTATCTCTTTTTTTTTCCTTAGAGTCCTTCTGAATTCCATTCATCCCTTCCATTCCCCTTTTCATTCTTTGCTTGTTTCTATCACATTGACCATTTTATCTGGAAGTACCATACTGTGCAAGAAACTCTTTCAACAAAGTTTATTTCTTAGCACAGATACTGAACTGACTGTGAAATTGTTTACAGAAAGGGAATTTATCTCCATTTGTAACACATGAAGTGCATACAACTATATGCCAAGTATTTGAAAGGATACTGGACCATGAAACGCATCATGTCATTGCCATGAAACTGATTTTGAAAGCAATGCCACCTTTGGTGGCCCTCTGATGATTTGTCTTTAAGGATGGACACCTGTGTAGATGTACTGATCATTCCTGAACTACTACTGGTATATCCTCAAATGTATTATACTGTAATGTATTTTGTTTGCTAGCTTGCTTCACTTCATGCTCCCTCACTGAAAGTCCCTGGAGTCTTTGTTTACAAGCAAAATATCAGAAGTGGATCACTGCATTAATTCTCTGCTGAAAATATCTGAATTTATGAAAGTTGAACTTGAATATCAAAATATCTAGCAATTTATTTTCTCTGTGTGGCATATGAGGGATTCATAACAATATTTGTATGTGTTTACCTGCATGCATGCATTTATAGATAAATATACATGTATATTTACCTGCCTTTCAAAAAGTTAGCATATCAATCTGATGCCAAAGTCCAAGATCATTTGTATACACTAACACTCCTTACAGTCAGAAATCAGGATATATGCATCTTTAGAAAGAACCTACACTGTAAGGTACTTCCCACATCTTTTATTGTAATACTTAAAGTTCAGTTAAATCAAAAACCATAATTACCATAAATTCTTTCACCATTTATTTTTTAAATAAGGTTAATCACATAGTTATATTTTATGAACTCAAAATGAATCATATTTCATGAAACAAGGCAACTACATCTAATACCATTTAACAAAATGGTACAACAGTACAGTTTTCTTTGTGGATATATGAAATAGAAATAACATATTTCCTAACAAGTAATAACTTCTGCTTACACAAACAGTATTTATCATATTCTCTGATCTCATTAAGTATATTGATATGAATGAGCAGGATGTGAGTAAATCCTATGAATTCTGCTTCAGTGTTCCTTCATAACACTCATAAATGTTACAGAAGTGAACCATGAACACAGATTCTGCCATTGAAGCATGCAGTCCTTCTCTATTCCTATAAATAGTACTTCCTATTCCTACAAAAATGGAAGTATTATATTCTGATGTGCATTAGATCACATACTCTGTACTGTGTCCAGCTACAGCCTCCCCCATGCAGAAAGTTATCAATAAAAGGAGTGAGTCTAGGAAATGGCCATGAAGCCAAATAGCATCTTGAGCAGTCACTTTGCGAGCAGGGCCTGCAGGTCTGGTGCTTGTTTGAACTGGAGAGGGGATGGCTTTATAGGGGAAC
Source organism: Lagopus leucura (assembly GCF_019238085.1). Classification (NCBI taxonomy): domain Eukaryota; kingdom Metazoa; phylum Chordata; class Aves; order Galliformes; family Phasianidae; genus Lagopus; species Lagopus leucura. The sequence continues at coordinate 41,748,326 of NW_024962264.1, forward strand.
CTAACAACAGCTGTCCAATACCTACAGGGAATTGAGAAGACTAATTCAGTCTCTTCAGAGGGATGCATGGTGTCAGGAATACTGTTTTTCACTTCATAAATCTATTGTTTCTGGTTTTAGTTATATTTTAAGAAATGAAAGATGAAAAAGTTTTATTCAGAACAAACACAAAAATAGAGAATCACAGAGAAAAAAAAAAAAAAAAAGAAAAAGAATAAATAAAAAAAAAAAAAGAAAAAGAGAAAGAATAATCTGCATAGAGGAAGAAATGGTTATAGGCGGAAAGGAGAGGTATGGCTTCTTGGAAGAAGAGAAAATACTCATGAAAAGAGCTACATTAATATGAACTTCATTTCAAATTTGAAAGCCTGGACACTTTTGAGGACTGCTAGTCTCAAATCATTCATTTATCATTAGCTGTCAGCATAGGAACACTTGTTATTTTTCTTTTCCACTTCAGGTGCCAATTGAATAATCCTTAAACTTGTTTTCTGATTATGCTGTGTATCCTTCATTAAATCTTTTGTCCTCTTTTGTGGTAGGTAGTATGCACTGAAAATCAAATCTGTATATAGAGCAGCTCTCATTTTTGGAATACTTTTACTTGGGCGGGTTTTGTATGGCTTGTGAGCTTTTTTGGATTCATTGAGGAAAACTATGAACCATGATAGGAAAAAAAAAAGCCACAGAATGTAATACGATGTTATACAACATATATGAATAGTAATCTTGGTGTTTTCAAACATTCTATTTTAATCCTTGATTAGATTTCCAGTATTCAGCTGTGATGAAAATAGAAACAACAAATAAAACTAGCTTCCTATCCAGTCATAAGCTTTCATGGGTTAGAAGTCTCTTAGGACATTTTAAATAAGAAGACAATGTTGAAGCTTGTAGCAATATAGTAATTTAGACTTCTGGGACTTTTTCCAAGAGATACACATAAGAATTCTACTGGCTACTCTTTTTTTCTCTTCCACCTCTGATTTTCTCCAAATCCTTCTCTTACCTAGACATAAATAAAATGCAGTCTGTCTTATTTTAAAAAGAACAAGCACACACTTCACTGCCTTATTTTCCCCCTCCTTTGTCCCATTTTCAGCTCTAATTTCAGTGAATTCAGCTGCTTTGAATAGCTGTTCTGTCTTCCAGATTCCTCTGGACTCTATCCAGGCCAGCTTTTACACATTTTATTCTTCCAGATTGTTCTTGATCAAGTGTATAATAACCTCTGGTAACTTAAAACTCAGAACCATACTTCTCAGTAAGTAAGCTGCCTTTGGCAAAGGACTCTTTTCCAAAATCTTTTTCTCTGCTCTGTCTTTATTACTTTGGAATACTCTTTGCTTATTCCCTTGGGATGTCTTCTAAATTATATTTTTATTCATCATTCAAAACTTGCAGCAATTACCTAGATATCTTACTGGTAGTGTTCTTCTGCCAGAAATATCAATCTCTTGCCACCTTTCTGCAGATGGTAAAGCAGACGTTCACCTAATTTATACGTATTTTCCCAGTTGTGTTTTTTTTCATAAGTAACATCTTCCATCAAGATCAATGACTTTTCCATTAACACAAATCCCATAATATGGAAGTCAATACATACAAGCATTTTGGATATCTCCAATATTTGACTTCTTTTTCCTTGTAGGCAGAGAAAAGTCAACTAGGCACTTATTAGTTAACATCTCAATTTGTGCAGTTTTTCCAATGAACCTGAAAAACAGTGTTCCTCCACATATGAACATTGAAAAGACTCAGAACTTTTCTGTATGGGCTTATGTAGACTGACAGATCTGAACTTTGTTCAATAAAAGCTGATAGAAAATACATGTGTAAGAATAGTGCAAAATGACTTATCAGTTTCAGCTTAATGACTTGTGGCTGATTCCAGGAACTCCTCATCTCTACAACCAGAATGACATAAAGATGGACACAGCTCCCCCAAGATAGAAGAACTGAGAAAACTCTCAGCATTAACAGTACAAGACAGAAAGCCGTCTGCTCTGTAAGTATTAAAATTCTTCAGCTTGAAAATCAAATTTAAGCTTGAAGGTCAAATTTAAGTTTGGTATCCTAGTTCTGAATCCATGCATGCAACAGTTACAAGATGTGACCATCAACTTTTGGCTGGAGGTGAGCCTTTACTAGGAGACAGACAGTTTAGAATTAAAAAACTTTAAAATTCTTCATATGAACAAGCATGTCATGCTAGGAAATAAAGAACTGAAAGTCTTGTAAAAGTATTTGTAATACTGTATAAGATCTGTATTAGTTTTATTGTTGGAGAAATCTGATATGTTGTTTCTGAAAATACCTTTAAGGAAGGAAATGATTACACTGACATTGAAAAGTTTCAGCATAGTAGTATTCACAAACTGTAGACATATCCTGTGTACTTAGATATAACACTCTCTGCAGTGCCAAAAAAGAAGGGAAGAAAAGAAAATAGACAGTACTGAGTTCAACTTTAATTGGCATTAATTAGGAACATGAATCATATGTGTGAGAAAGGAAGATACTGTTAAATTATAGCTCTGTCTTAGTCCTTTCTTGTTAAGCTTTCTTTCAAAGATACTATATTCTGTCACCGTGACAGTCAGTAAATGGCAACCAGTGTTGCTCTGCATCATCAGAGAAGGCAATGAAGACATCATTCCTTTTGAATCTGTCATCCTTTTCAATTCTTCCTTGTGTCTAACATGTTGTTCACTTTCAAAATTATCTTTCATTCCCCTGAATTAGACTTTTCTATATGATGTTTTCTTTAAATATGAACTATAATAATTGTCTGGAAATTATGTCTTTGGGAGATTTATTCTTCTTCAACTTGTTCCTTTCATACTTTGTACTGTAGTGAAAATGTGTTCTTGCTTCTCTATGAAAAGAAAAAAAGAAAGCAAAAAAAAAAAAAGCATATATATGACCTTATAGAAGTTTAAAGCCAAAACCAAGTACTAACTGCCAGAGATGAACAGTTCAGCAAAGGAAAAGAGAAGTCAAGGTATGTTTTCAAGTAGACTGAGCTAGTCCTGAAAGACTGAGTTCCCAGTTTGGACACTACGTTTGTGAAGAACTGGAAAAAAATCTGCTTTGCTTGCTGTTACTTCAGGAATTCATGTTGGCGGTTATCAGTTTTATTTCTCTGAAACTCCCTGGGCATTAGGGCTGACTAGCTATGTGAAGAAAATAAACATCATCTCAACAATATATAAAGGGGTACATAACTGCTGCACCCTAAAACTCTCTGGAAGTTCCCTTAGCCTTCCAAGTAAAGTCTCTCTTAGTCCACCAAGAGCATTACCTCTACATTGCCCCTCATTTCTGCTCTTGTGAGACTTCACCTGGAGTACTGAGTCCAGTACAAGGACATTGAGCTGTTGGAGAAGGTCCAGAGGAGGGACCACAAAGACAATCAGAGGGCTAGAAGACTACCTTTACAGGGACAGCCTGAGAGAAGTGGGACTCTTCATCCTGGAGAAGAGAAAGCTCCAGGGGGACCTTGTAGTGGTCTTCCAGTGACTGAAGGGGGCCTACAGGAAAGCTGTGGAGAGACTTTTTAGAAGGGCATGTAGTAAAAGCAAAAGGGGAAATGGCTTTAAACTGGAGGCGGGTAGATTTAGACTAGATATTAGGAAGAAATCCTTTACTTTGAAGGTGCTGAGGGAGGTGGAACAGGTTACTGAGTGAGGCTGTGGATGCCTCCCCCATGGAAGCACTCAAGACTGGATGGGGCTTTGAGCAGCCTGGACTAGATGGAGGTTCCCCTGCTTATAGCAGGGGGTTGGAACTAGATGATATTAAAGGTGCTTTCTGAGTAAATCCATTCTTTGTTTCCATGATTCTATGATTAGTCACAAAGAATCACAGCCTCCTTTAATAAGCTACCTTTATTTACATCTTTGTTTTGATACTCAATTTTATATTCATCTACTATCAATTTCCAGATGAATAAAATATTTTTACTGTAAAAAAAATCCTGGGTTGTTCTTCCTTCTCTCTTTTGTGAAAAGGAAACAGAAAACAGAGGTTTTAGAAGAATTTTATGACTTAAAAACAAGTGCTGTAAATTTTGAAATGTAGTTTACTTGTACCGTTTTTTCTTAAGGAACATGTAAGTTAGGGAATTCAAAACTTCCAAGAAATTATACTTTCAGCAGAAATCCTATATGTATGCAAATAAGTTTTGAAAAACTATCCAAAGGCTATTAAACCAGACTGTTTAAATAGAAACACAAAATTCTCTTTAAAATCTCATCTGACATGCCAAAGATACTATAAGTACTTAGTTCAACTCCTGAAGAGCAAAACCTACAACGAATTTGCTAACATTACAAATCAGTCCTGCAAACTTTTAAGTTGAATGCATCAGCTATTCTGAGGCTTTGGTTTCCCTGCTTTATATCTGAGAAAACCTAAGGTCAGATGAACACATAGATTTGTATATAATATGTATATATAATAGCAATTTATTTTTCTCATATGTATATTTTATGTTTAATTACTCAATAGCAGCTTGTTACTGGGGATTTGGGACTTGCCATTTTGTATAAATGTATAGATTGGTTTGTTTCATACAGTTTTCCTTTCTGCTTTTGTTGTTCACTGTCACCATTTAAACTGATGTGGCTTTTCGAGCATGACCTTTCCCTCTTCCCTTACATTCTAGTCATTCTTTCCTCACCACAGAGTCAGCTTCTTTTAGAACTGGCTTTAGCTTTATATTTATGCTTTGACCAGGCACAAAATGCAAATTACCACATGGACTGTAGAGTGCACATGAAATAAGTTGTTGAACCATGTCTGTACAGCTAGCTGTTGAAATCATTTCCCCTAAGGTCAAAATGACTTCCCTCAAGAGCGTCTCAAAGTTTTCTTTAGAGAATATTGGCCACTGTATACATTTACTTAATAATCTTCTCCTCTCCCACACATACTCCAGAAGATAATTTTGAGAGGCCTAGCTATTTAAAATGTATTTTCAAAGCACAAGAGAAAATGATCTTTGTTATATTTAAAGTAATTATACAACCTGAAAAGTTACAGTAATTCATCCAGATGTTCTGTAATTTCATTTTCTGAAATCTGTTAATACATTATGTGCACAATCAAAAACTCATATTAACCCATGAATTTTTTATTGACTTTTATTACAGAAGATAAAGAACTTACTAAATGCAGATAACTATCTTCATCACAACTGGTACAAGTGTTAGTCTTACTTTTCAGTTAACAAGAGAACAAATTTGTCTAGGCTAGGAAAAAGTTTCCAAATTAGCATGAAATAAAATTAGGCATTTGTTCTTCTCACAGCTGAACCATGTGACAACATTTCCACCACAACCAGCATTAGTCTGCAGAGCTACATCAGAGGCCCAGTATGTGATATGCTGAAATTCAATCTGATCCCTGTAATTCCGGGTGGTGATTAAGAGGCAGAGGGACATCAGCCACCTCCATTAGTCAGTAGATAATTGTAGTTGATGAGAGATTACCAAAGGCTAAGAATAATCCTGTTTCATTATATCTATAGTAGTTGCAACTCTTTCTAGAGAATATCAGCGAAGGAATCTATGACATCACAGATCCCACAAGCATCCTTGCTCTGCAACATTTCTCTTGTGGTTGATAGGGAAGCATAAAGCAGCTCTTAGTCCATACTGGATGAACAGTGGTCTGACCACAGCTTCACAGTTAAAATACAGGAATGAAGGTTCTCAGATTTATAAAAGAATTAAAAACAACGGGGATAAAACAAACATTTTATGGCACAAAACTATTACTAGTGATTATTTCTCAACACTGTCCAAATATTATTTTAATATCAAAGGCTTGTGAAAGAATATCATTTGCACTGCCCTCTTCAGACTACCAAACCATACAGATAAACATGTTTTTATATCTTTAGATGCAAAATTTTGTTGCAAAGCTGAACTAAAAAGTTAATTTCTTTGATCTAATAGGTTTTGTTTTTGCACGTGATTTAACAGCTTTTTTTCTCTTATATGAGCAAGCTTTGGAAGCCATTTAGAGAAACATTCTTAGCAGGAAAACAAAGGAAACCTGTGAGTACTTATTAGTAAATTGCAGTCCACGTGGAAAAACAAATCATTGAGAACCATTGCGGTAAGTTATTAGTTAAGGGCCAGCAGTTCTTATAGCAACCTACTGAGTGATTCTGGTGACTTAGGGCTGCAAATTCCTTTGAAGTAGTTAATTAATTGACAATAAGGGTCCATCTGTCATCAATTAAGTTCATTTACATAACTTTTTTTTCATTAGGGCTTTCAAAGAATACATGCATACAATAAATGCTGCATTTATCTTAAACCAAGATAAATAGCCATTTCAGAGAGGATACAGCTGTTTCGTAAGACAGACAACCAAAATCATGAACTTCCTTTTCTTATCTTTGCATATCATTTCCATTTTGGCTTGTTGATTTCTGGTATTACACAAATAGAAATATTGATTTTACCATGTCTGGAAGTATAAACCCAACTGTCACTCAGAAGAAATACCTAGACAATTCTGCAAGTGCTGAAAAGCAGATGTCCATACTAAGAAGGAGCTAACCCACAGCTAGGAGACTACAGTCCAGCTAGCAACTATGATAGGCGATGGAGAAGGATTTCCCAGTTGCTTATCAGATATCCTCATTTTTCCCTTTAGCTTGAGAATTATTTTTGTGCAGAACTTCAAACAATAAATCAATATTCACATTCTTTGAAATAGCTTACTGGCAAGATGTGTGTATTGTTTGTACCCTTTTTTTGTATGAGGTCAATAGGTTAATTACACAAATAAAAACTATAAATTGTCCAATGACTACCGAACTGTATAAATATGCTTTGCAGAATACAGTGTTTATTTAACATCCATGCAATTTATTCTTTCTCATTCAGTGGTATTGCTGAATGAGCAGTGGGGATTTTTGTAGCAATTTTCAGGGCTTTCTGCTTGAGAAAGTCTGCAGCCTCAGTAATTTGTATCTGAAGTTGATTAGAATGAAGTCAGAGAGCTCAATTTTTTTTTTAACAGCTTCTGAGAGTGTTTAGCTCAGGGGTAGGAAGAAGAAAAACAAATATTCCTTACAAATACATTGTCTTGAAAGCATTTCCCTAAAAGTACAACCATGTGTGGTCAGATGGAAAAGACATACTCATCTACTGACAGCCATGCCTTCAGACAGATGGTCGTTAACGAACCAATCTCTGGTAGAAGTTTTTCTAATGAAAGTGTCACTTAAGAAGTCTACCTGAGAATTAGAATTTCCTTAGAAGCTTTCCATTTGTGCTCAAAAGTTTAGTAACTAACCAATAATCTCACTTTCACATCAGCTAATAAAATTTATATGAAGCACAGTTAATGTACATATTTCTATCAATTTATACATTGCATATTCTGAAATTACTGTCTAGTGTAAACTGTATTTCCTTACTGTTAGCAGCAGTGACACTTCAAATAAGCCAGAATGAACATGAAATGTTGTCCTAGAAATTACATTAAATCACCTGTGTCTAGGACTATGGTACCAAAGCAAAACTTAAAAATGAATTCCTTTTCTTTACCTGAAGCCTTCAGTTCAACAAGTGCATATTCATCCAATGAATGCTGTGATTTCTTATTTGCTTTATGGACCAAAGATGGAAAAACAAAATTTCACAAAAATTATATTCTGAGAATGCAGAATCAATTGTGGCATATATATTACATTCCTATAACTAACCACTAATAAGATCTTATAAATTATCTCCTATATATATGAAAATACGTAATATATTTCTATTTCCTGCATTTGACGTGTTTTCAGCAATCTGATACCTGTCATGATCATGTAGTATTGAAGACTTGGTGTTTACAAAGATAAAAAACATGCATTTTTATTGGACAGTTTTATGTCAATACAGACCAGTAGAAAAAGCAACCTTTGGTTCTTCTACATTAGCACAATGAAATTAAATACCGCAATTCTTACATATGCCCTATAAACCTGAACATACCCAACTGATGGGTTGGAAACCATCATTTATCAAAACAAATGACACACAAGAACTTTTAAATTTTAACTTGTCTCATTTGAATTTGTGTCAAACAAGAGATTTCTGTTAATGACTTAGATATATGAGATTGGCACCAGCCACACATGAATATTTCCCAGCTACTCATAGACATTTATTGTTATATGGTTACTAATCACACAGCTGCCATTCCCTTTTATGCTCTGAGCCATATTGTTTGTGTTATTTATACCAAGTGAGCATCTTGTTCTTGTTCAAAGACAAACAAAAAAGTCTTTTGTGGTAAGACACCAGATCTTCAAAGCATTGTTTGCATGTGAAAATTATGCTAAGAAGAACAATTATGGTTTGTTCAAGTAGTGTGCTGAGGCATCCAATCAAAAGTTAATGAAAAAAGTACAACAGCCCCAAACTGACCCTAAGTAAAGATACCTTTCCATAATACACATCTCTTCCCCCTTCTTCATACTGCTGTTATACTTCGTCTCCCTCCTTTTATATAGTGTTTCAAGAGTGTGGAAGCCCACATCAAGCAAATCAACACATTTATCCTATGAAAACCCCATCTAGATCCTGATTGAATTTAAGAAATAAAGATTTTATGTACCTTTTGATTATTTAGTAGTGAAAGTTCTTGTTTTTGTTTTCCCCAGGCAGTGAGAAATCCAAATTCTGTGTCTTAGCATGAATGACTGATGGAAGATTGTCCTGAATAACAGGATGGAAGTATTTCCATTAATTTCTCCCTTTTAATCTTGGAAAACAGGCAGCTTTACCTAATCAAAGTTACCTAAATTAATAGAGACTATAAGGAGTATAAAATAAGATTTCCTTTGATAAAATCAAATTCAGCAATATATATATATATATATACATATAAGTTATTTCTTTTAAAATGCAATTTAGAGTTCAGTTTTGCAAAAGGACTTTTTTTGGAAGGGGAGAAAAGGGAATTTTTTCTTTTTTTACAAATATACATTTTTTTACAAATATACATCTATTTATCTTGTTTATCTATGTAAATTGCCCCATAGAAAAACACATGTCAGAACAGATTAGAAAATGCTTTTTTCCTCACAAAGCTATATTCTTATTACAATATCGATTATACATATATATATTTACAACAAATACACAGATAACCCTGTTGAAGGAAGGAAAATAAGTAAATTTTTTGGCAATTTCTTTTTCATGAAAATCCTTCAGTAGAGATAGCAATCAGCCAAGTCAAAGCTGAAACTGAGATATTGATAAGGAGCTCAGTTTGGAGCCAAAGTAAAGAATCTGTTCCAGAAATGTAAAGAAAAACCTGCTGTAGACACAGCTATGTTTAAACATCAGTATAAAGACCCTGGACTTGCATTACCCTTATGCATACCATCTTCAGTGACGCTGATGGGATAGAATTATTTCAATATACATTTAATTCCAATTTGTTCAAAATTTGGAAGCTGATATCTGAATTATCTAAATTACAAGTTTAGTCCCGTTTTAAGCAACTGTAACTGGAAGAGCTATTGTCAAGTTTACTTTTTTCTTTTTTTTCTTTTTCTTTTTTATCTCTTCGTGAATAATTTTTATCTCATGCCATGCCATGCCTGAGCAGCAGACTCCTGGTTAACTTCCAACTTTTTGGCCTTCTACATGTTGTAGTGTGGTGTAGAATAAACTCCTAATTGAGTCAGGCCGCTTGTTCTGGCTTTGCACCACCCACTACTGCCATACCAGAAAGGCAGCAGCTCTCCTGCAACAAATGTCTTGGCCTCGGTTTATTTTAATCTTCATTGCATGACAGGAACAACACTGCCTTGGCTGAAGTCAGGATGGTAGAGTAATTCAAAGGGAAGACTTACTCCACGTGACACCCTGTGACATTATTCATCATATTGGAAAATCTGTTTAACAAACATGGCTTTTTTATACTTTCATAGCTTTTCACTCTCAGAGGATACTGATTGCAGGTAAGCTGTGGTAGCTCAGTGAATCATTTTTGACATATGCACTTCTTTTATACTTTATTTTATAAAATGTCTGAAATGGAAAATCAAATGTTTCCATTACAGAAAAAAATCTGTTAAAATGTAGATACAGGTCTACAAAAAATTGAGATTTATCCTTTTTTTTGAGATTGGACTAACAATATTTCTGAAAAGACTGAAACTAAAACCAGAATGGGACTCCAGAAGTTTATTTAGAATAGGTCCTTTTGCAAATCAGGAAAAGACAGATTAAAAAATGGGATCATATATAAATTCTGGTAATACCCAGATTAAGTATTATACTGCTGCTACATTTGCACCTGATGTAATATAAAACGTTGTCTCTGATTGTAACAAAAAAAAAAAAAAAAAAAAAAAAAAAAAAGTAGCTATGAATTAAAGTAATTTAGGAAACAAATAGTTTAAAGGACCATTTGAAAGTGTATCTGCATCAGTGAACAAGTGTGACTTTTGTATGCGCGTTTTGCTACACCAAACAATTAATTGCTATATTTTCTTTCCCATAAATCTCCACATACCATTCAAAATGCAGTAGTGATGAGATGGTGTGAACATCCTGGAGATGTTAACCATCTTTAAATTGCTGAATCTTTTGAATTATATAATCAGCCACTAAATCTTAAATTTTAATTCCCACATACTTTTTATGAAAATTTGATTAAATATCTTTACTTGCAATTAACGAGAGCACTTTCATCTTAATTTGAGAAGTAACCGGAATTAGGTGTATCTCAGAAATCTGCTGCAAATAATTAATATTTTTATACTTAATGTTATTTTTTGAAGGGGTTAGGAATACTCCAAAGGCCTTGACAAATGACAGATACAAGGGAATACAGAGCATACAAGACAATAGATCATCATGCTTACCATGTAGATCAGTATAAGAACTGATATTTCAGCCTTCAATGTATGTTTTCTATTTTCATCTATTTTCCAACTCTATATGACAAAGCTAGTATGTCAAAATTCATTCTGGATATAATTTGTTAAAGTTACAGGATGAGTTGCTTCAAATCAGTTTCAGCAACCAAAAAAACCTAACTTGAAGTATGCTTCCTCACGATGCCCACACAAAACTACTTAACAAAATTCATTGACTGGAAAACTTTTTTATCAGTAGAGCAGTGGCCACAGCAAACCAAGAAAAAAAACCCTCACTTATCATTTCTCACACAAAATCCCAGCAGGACTAATTTTAATATTTCAACAAGTCTGAAGTGTTCACTCATATTTCACAGCTATTTCCTAGGTTCTTTGTCACTACAAATTTTTATATTTTCGTAGCATCAAATGGACCACCCTGACTGAAGGTAAACTACGATAGCTCAGTGAAATATTTCTGATGTACGTGCTATGTGCTGAAGAAGTACATATATTGATTTTCTGAACCATGCTTCCAAACGCATCACTCAGTTCTTTTCCTGTGAATTGTTTGTCATGTGCTGACTCAAGCGAACAAAAATGCAATCGAAGAGACCTTATGCAAGTAAAATAATGTCATTTAGGGTATTAAAGTCACATTTTTTATAGTTAATTTCTTATCTGCATCACACTTCCCAACAGCTTTCTAAATATTCTAACTGAAGATGGCAGCCAGAAGCATTTTTTATTAAATTGCAAAATATGCTAGTAAATTCAGATCCCTCATCAATGAGTTGTGAGCAAAAAGAACTTGTTAAGAGTAAAAGAAATTGATAATTTCTGCTAATAATAATCTGATAATTTCTTTTGTTTTAAATCGATGGAGGTATTGCTTGCTGTATCCAACTATCTAGCAAGAAATGCGATACTAAGATGAGAGTCCTTGCTCTTTTAATTCACAAGTCCATTTCAGACATTCAAATTTCTGTATGCATAATAGAGGCAAATATAAAGCAGTAACATTTATTTCAATCTCTCAAACACTTCTGGAATTGGAAATAACTTCTGAGGAATATATAATAATTAATAAATATATGACAATTAGTAACTATGTTCTATAGTGGTCCAACACTAAATGTTGGTTTTGGTTTTAGCAAAGTGCTTGATATTTCCAGCTTGCATTCTTCCACTCCTCATCCCCTTTTAAAAAGAATTAGCCATAAAGCACTAGTAACTCATCAAGAAATAACAATCAAAACACAGCTACTTCCTCCCAGATGTATGGGCACAAAATATTGAAGAGAGGGTCTTCCTGTGCCAGGGCACCACTTTATTGAAATATAAATGCTCAATTTTTAACCTGAAGATGTGAAAAAGAAAATGCCCACTAATATGCTGGTGAGTAGAGAGTGGTAGATTTCCCAGGATATTTAATAGCAACCAGAAGAGATCTAGAGGAAGAATGCAGATACAGATCTTTGACTAAAATATTTGTTAACCTCCAGGAGCATTGAATATAATAAACCTTGTATTTTTTCTTAAGGATTAAAATATGAATCTTCTCTATTTAAAGCTATATGAAAACAAAACCTTTGAAAATATGGTAATTCATAGTTAAAGTATAGAAATTAGTTTAGCTTTTGCTCCACAGGGAAATCAGAATCTTTTTTTCCAGGAAAAGATGAAAACATGCCTTGCAGGACATAGATGGTACGTTTTGTTTCAAACAAACTTTGTTCTCATACAGCCAATTAAGAAAGTAGCAGTGCCTGGGAATGTTTAAAGTGATTCTTTCCTATAGTCCTGCATTTAGTATGCCACCTCCATCTAGGTCATCCTTCTTCACTGGACCAACTTCAAAAGTGAGAAATGGAATTTGGGAGAAAATAGAAAAAAAAACAGATACAACATCCACTGTACTGGAAAACTGCCACTGATGCCTTCAGAAACAATAGAAAGTGTGCTGTGTTTGTTTGTTTTCTCACTGTTAGATTTGATTTTAGAAGAAAATTTTGAAAAAAAGCTTTTGCAAAACTCAACTTTAGTAAACAATAAATAATTTGATTTTAAATGAAACCTGGGAAAAACATGCCAAATAAGACCTAAGTGGGAGTATTTTTGTAAAAAAAAAAAAAATAATAATAATAATAATTGAAAATTGCCCAGGTAATATCAAGTTCTGTAGTAAAAATCAGATGTTGGATGTCTCCTGATCCAAAAACAGGCAAAAGGCTCAAAACTGTGTTTTGGGATTAAAACTCCATCATGTATGAAATTACTTTTCCAGAACACCTATAACTTGGGATAGTTACATATCAACTTTTTTGCTTCAGTGGAAGTTGCTGAAGTGTTAATTTTGCAATGTCTACAGTAGGAACAGAATGTTCACACCTATCCTATATATACCCACAAAAAAATAAAATAAAATAAAACAAAATAAAATAAAATTCAAAACTGATACTGTGAGTGGAACTTTTCAGCTCTACAAAAGAATGATTAGTACGGTTTTATTTACCTGAAGTATCTTCAAAAGAATAGACCTGAAGTTTCCATTCTGCCTTGATGTTTGGTTTTTCAAACCAGCAAATTTTGGAGTATAGCAGTTGTACATATGACACTTTTTCTTCTTTGACATGGATATATTCTGGCTTTACACTTTGGTTTTTTGTTTGTTTGCTTGCTGATATATTTATGTAGTGAAAAGCAATTTCCAGTTCTTAGAGCAGCTCTAATACAGATTACAAAAGAATGCTGCTTAGATTGAACACTATCAAAGATTTTTAATTAACAAACAACTCCAATCTGTTTTCTAATCCAAATTCTGCAGTTAGCAACAAGAGGAAACATTTTAAGACATTTTCTAAACAAGCCTTATTTCTAAAAAATTTTGACGCCACCTGGTTTAACATAATTACTATTGAAGAGATCCATTTTGTTGAGAAATTAAATATTTCCACAATAATAGTAAATAACCAGAATAAGATGATAATTCCACAAACATAAATTTATAAAATTTAACTCCCATAAAGGAAGCACTAAAATAATAAATAAATAAACAAACAAGCAAATAAACAAATAAAAGAAGTATAAAAAAGGAAAGAACATTATTACAATAATGTTGTAAGGTAATTTTTCTTGCTCACGTACAAATTCAAAGCAAATTATAGAGTAGCACTGATTCTTCCTAAAGAATTGTTATCATCCCAGGAAAAACTCGAAGATAAAACATTCTCCTGGAAGTGGGAGAACAGAAGCAAATTTCATTTGGTGTGACCCATGTCTCAGCTGAATAAGCAGGAAGCTCTGAAGCTTGATGTTAAGAAAAAGCCTGAGATGCATATAATTCTGAAAAATTAAAAAAATTATTGTGTTCCTGTTCTGTTTCATATTACAGTTTTAAAAGGAATGTAACTCATTTATATGCAACATTACTAAAATGTATTAAGGATCTTAGCCATGTCAGAGATTAACCAACCCATTCCCAAATGTGTTTAAATTAATTATATGCTTCAGAATCTTTAGGATATATAAAATCCTCCACATCAATAAGGGATTCTCATCAATAAGGAACCAGCACTCTGCTTGCAAACTTCTAAACTGTTAAAATGTCGCTTCAGAGAACTCATGTTACCTCACCTAGTGGTAAGAGAACCTAAGAAAGCATATTTTTCAGTGCGTAAAGTGCTATTTTAGTTGAAGATAGGATAATGGAACTGAAAAAGTCACAAGTGAATGAATATAGTTGCTTAATATTGCAATATTATGGATTAGCATTTAATAAGAGCACTAAGCACTGTGTACAGACATCAACACTGTACTCACTCTCTAAAGCATCTAAGTAGTAATAATTCTTTTATGTTGCATTCAGTATGGTGAAAATGTTGGATAAGTTCTTTGATACAAATAAAGAAAGTGAATCTCTACTACAAAAAATCTATAAGAAATGGAGTTTCTAACACTTTGAATGTGTAAATACAGTGCTTTCCCAAATTTTTTTTCAAAGAAAGATTTATAGCTATAAGGAATACAATAATACGTAGAAAACATATCTACACCATGAGATCTTTCCTTAAAATTTAGTTTTCTCACATTTTTAGGGAATTTGCAAAACATCTGCGGAGAACAATTTCACAATTTATTTCTCCCAAAAAACTATTCATAACTCCAGCTAAAGAACTGATGACCGTAGGAATTCAGTAACAAATTCCATTTCTTGTACCATGAAATGTATCTTTTAAAAATAATTATTGGTATACTGATTATGTTTTCTGTTACTGGAAAAATAACAAATACACAATTAAATTTCATTTTATTTCATGGTAGAACAGAAGAATGAAAGCTCAGCTTTTCTAGAATCTTACAACTACTTTATGTAAAACTTTGATAATTCCCATTGGAGTTATTTCTCAGTGGTCATAAATAATCCTATTCAATACATAATTGAATATGGCAACTTTGGGAAAAAAATGAAAAAGACTATATTTAGTTATCTTTGGGTAAATAAATGAACACAGATTCAAGCCATTTGAATTACCTGTTTTCTCTCTTGCATCATACATGTCAGTATCTAAATGCATGTACTGATGTATAGTTTTGTTAGGGTTGTTCAGACAAAGACTGACAACTTCTATTCTTAACCATGCTAGAAATTCTGGTTATTTTGTTATTTCTGTACACTGACCCTTGAAAAATTGTGTTCTTTAAAAGAAATAATAATTACAATGCTCAAAAAGCAACAACAACAAAAAACCATAAAATAACAAAAATTATAACATCTTCTTAGGTACTCAGAAAAAATGAATTTTCATTGCAGTTCCAGGACTTGTGGACACAAGAAGGTTCCTACAAAGGCAACAGTCCTTGTGCTCACTGACTCACAGCTGAGACCTGCACCATGACTCCCCTCTGATTTGGGGCTTCCTGCATGCCCATCAGGGTTAGTAAATACAGAATAACATGTGCTAAATTCTTGTTCCAGGATGTTCCAGGATGCACCCACATTCAGAGTTTAAAGAACTATCAATAGCTATCAAAGTCATAACACATCTGTGGTTCATATTTTCCCATTAATTATAGCTAAACAATTCCATGTAATTGAGCAGCATCTACAGCATGACTTAGCTTGTGTAGCAATATTACAAAAAAAACTATTAGAGTCAATGTCCTTTCTACATTCACCATTCCTAAGAGAATTTGTTTTTCTGCAATGTTTACGTTTGCATTATTTACTGTTTGCGTTACTATAGTATGCTTTACTTCTGAGCAATATTTACATAAAAAATAGCACATTTTCCATGTTTGCTATAGCTCCTGTTTTCTCCTTAGCACTAAAGTTATTTAAAAAAAAATATATTAGAAAGAGGAACAGGAAAAAATAGAACGAGAAGAATTTTGTAAAAAAAAAAACAAAAAAACAGACAAATCTTCCTTTCACATTAGTGGGCTGTTACAGCTGACATTTTTGTCATGGTTAATTACAGGTTACTTAGAAGACTTTCATCTATGTCCTAGGGAGCTCATTGCTTTCAACAGGACTATAAGTGCAAGTTTGCATAGTTTTGTGTGTCTGATATGTCTAGATTTCACTGAGAATTTGTATATTGAACTTCTGCTCTACTGACAGGAAAAAAATGTCATTTACTTCACAAAAAGTTGTGTATCTGTCAGTGTTCTTGAAAGCAATAAAGTGAATTAGGAACTTGTTTTTACAGTGCATATAGGACTGCTATCTTCCTATGATTCTTTTAAAATACTAGTCAAAAAAATTTCTTTTTAGTCTCTGCCTGAGCTGGTAAACACAGATAGTGAATTTCCACATTTTAACCAGTTTGCTACTTCAGTAGCAAGGCATTCTTAGATCAACAGTAGAACTGATTGGATTTTAAGGAAAAAAAAAATTAAATTAAAAAGCAGGACAGCATGCGTCTCCTTTAAGATGAATGAGCTTTAGAGTGAAGACAGGGAGAAGGTGAATATCATCTACAAATAGTCTTTAAAAAGTTTCATAAATTATTTATAAAATACTGAAATGTACTGCTCTGTTAGCCAAGAATGTTGCCTCATATGGAAAAAAAGTGCTCCTTCATCATAGCTTCTGTCCGGCAGCAGAGAAATATTAGCATTTACCATTAAGCAGTTAGATAGGATAGAATGGTACTCTAAAGATTTTCTCTTCTAAGGGAGCGTCCTAGTCTTAGATATAAGAATCAGATTTGGAGATTCAAACAAACACAACGCAGCACTTCAATGAACTGAATGATCTGTGTTGCAGTACAGAGGTAATATTGTGGGTCTGCAGGTGCTTTCAGTCTTAGTCCTCATACTATTTAACTTCACTCCAAGGTGTTTCCTGAGATTATCAGTAGATATCTGAATAGACCTAACATGAAAGAAGATCAGAGCATTGAGAAACAGAGCACAAATCCATTAGCTGGGATGTTCAGGGTTCCAACTCCAGATTTCAACTCAATTCTTCCCATGAATTTTGAGAAATTATGTATAGGACGGTCTTTCATAGTATTGTAGGGAATTAATGCTGATTAAATCCAAAGGTATTTGCTCTGAATATTGATTTAGGCCTTATGTAAAGTCTTGATTTCATTACTGTATATCCAGTTTTCTTACATGTGAAAAATAAATAAAACTAATAAGAAAATATTTATATATCAACTCTAATTCATTAATATGTGAATAATAATAATAATAATAATAATAATAAAATACATTAAGATACTTATCTCCCAGACTACACCCATTTTCTAATGTCCAAAGATATGTTCAGTTTTTACAGAACTTTAATTTAAGAATAGACAAATGATTTGAGTTTTACACATGCATGATGTGTTCTTCAAACTTCCTGTCAATGGTCCATTGATTTTCCTTTTCTCTGTTTTCTCAGTTAGATAAGACATCCCTGGATGTAATCCCGTAATATATGTATCCCTGGTTTTGTTTTCGTTTATTTTAAAATAAATCTGAGATGCAGGTGAAGGCTTAATGCTAAATCATGAATATGCCACCAGAAATCGAAGTAACGGAGAGTAAGCAATCAAAAGGTTGATTATGATCTTCAACTGTGCAGATTTTAAACATCAGTTATCTCTGGAATTCATTGAGATTTAGCAAATAGTCATATATGTGTATTTCAATCTTCAGAAGATTTATGCACCATCATCTTTCTGTTCCTATGTTATGCTGTCTGAATAAATCAATTTAACATGATGATCCCAACGTTATTGGTTTTCCAGATAGCACAGACATCTTATGTTTTACTATTCTTTCTTGCTGAGGTCAACTACCCCTTGAAGAAAGTATGTATGGCTTGACAGAATAACTTCTACAGTCAGTGTTCTTTAACGTGTCCAGCAGAAGTCTTAGAGTATTTTTGGAACTATTTGTTTGAAGCAACCATTTAGAAGAATCTAGATTTTCACTGAAAGCATAATTCTAAGCTATTGTAGGGATTAGCGCATTGTTACATTTCCTCAAGAATATTAACTTTCTTATATGAAGGTGCATAGAAAAACACATTGGAACTGTGTTTTTAGTTTATCTTGAAAAGAAAAAAAAAAAAGACAACAGACAAAAGACATGGCTGCTTACTATGCCTGCTAATTAGCAACATGATTACCAGAACATTTACTAGAACACCGTAAAATATTTTTCTCTATAAAATGTCTCTTGCAGCAAAATAGTGTGTCAGCTTCCAAATTAATCTACAAAATGTTAACATAACTGAAAACAGCTTTTGTTCAGTTTTTTTTTTTTTTTTTTTTTTTTTTTAATAGTTTGTTTCTGGTTGGTTTTCTTGCTTCTTTTTTTTTCGCATACGGAATCTAAAGACGTAAACAGATGTTCCTTTAGCAAATAACTATATCCACTATATTTATTACAACTTTTCCTCTCCATCACATTCCAGACTTTTTTTTTTTTTTTTTGCATTTTCTTGTAATGTCTCCAAATCCTGAAGACATCTTTGTGTAGTCTAAGAATTACGAGGCTGTTCAGAAAGTGAGATATTATATTTTATGTTGTGTTTTCTTTTCTTCAAAAGAAAGAAATAATGGTTAAAAAAAAAAAAAAGAAATCTAGGCATTAGAGCTAAAGGATCTTGATAACTTTGGAAATACTCTAGTATTTATGATGGCTTTTTCAGAGTTTTAGAAACTTCATATTTGTAAAATATTTTACATTATGTACTTAAGAACAGACATTCCACTTCTCTAAGCATAATAGTATGATGGCAGTTTTTATATCAGTT
Source organism: Lagopus leucura (assembly GCF_019238085.1). NCBI lineage: Eukaryota > Metazoa > Chordata > Aves > Galliformes > Phasianidae > Lagopus > Lagopus leucura. Next base: position 41,767,471 of record NW_024962264.1, read on the forward strand.
TCAAAACAGTGTCACAGATTAAAATATTTTTCTTTCATGATAGTTAAAACAAAAAAGTTACGATGTGAAATCACATAAAAACCATACTTGAACACCCTCTGGAACTCTAGTAACTAAGGTAGAGGCTTTCTGGATATTTCTTGAGATATGTGCATACAAAGGCATAAAGAAACCAAGCAACATCAAAGAATGTACAATTCAAGATTTTGCCTTCTAAAAATATTTTTTAAAAAAGTAGATAAGGAAGAGGAAAAGAAAGGAAGGGCTTTGGGGGAGTTTTAGAGCAGGTTCTGTGAGGATTGACGCTGCCTGTGGATTTACTGTCTGATAGTCAGATTGGAAGTAGTATGTTCTGGTTAAAATGGAGAACAAAAACTTGTCAGAGCATCAGAGCATGCCAGACACTTTCAGTATTTCCTTTTACTCCTTAATATGTGGGGGTTTTTTTGCTGTCATTGACTGAAAATGCTAAAGAGATGTACACATTATAATTACAGATTTATCAAATTTATAAAATAATGAGTCTGCACATTTCTCAAATAAGTAGTTAAATACTGGCTTCATTGCCACAATACTCATTATCTAGCTTAGTGTAGCAAACTGCCAGTTAGGTTTGATTATACAGAATAATTACATGACATGAGCATTGAAATTAGAAATGCATAATGTAAGATGTGATGATTATTTCCAACATGGGACTAAATTGAATACAAAAAGCTTTATTGATCTGGAACAGATCACAGTGTTGTATGGTCTAGGTTGCTCTGATCTTTTTTTCTATCTTGCTGAGCTTGAAAAAGCTAACAGTCTATCCACCTCTTTGTTAAAAACCAGCCAACAAGTTACTTTTTTACACACCAGATGTTTCTTGCTTTTTTGTCAATATGTACAAGAAGCAGAAGCAGGTGCAACGCCAGCACAGTTGTAAACTGGATTATCTAGCTTGTATTTTAGCTCTACAAAATAGGAATGCTGGTATTTGATGACAATATACAATCCAATATAAATCCTCTTTTAGATTGAAAAAAAAATTAAACAACCAATAAGCAAAAAAAAAAAGAAATAAAAACCACAAAAACAAACAGAATTAAGGTCCTGAAACAACCTGAGAGGATCTACTAAGGTCCACTTTGCGTCTTCCACTATCTAGAGATATTATAAAAGGAAGCATACTTGAACATAACATTAGACATTTTGAATACTTTAAGCTTGTTTTGTCTGACATTGATCATTTATTGATCATTTAAACTAAGGGGGAAAGTTCAAATATTCCCCCCCCCCCAAAAAAAAAATATAACATAATCCATGTAATTCTGATCAGCTCTTGCTTCCAAACTCATTTCACACATGTACTAATGTATTATTTCTTTCATTATTTTCTTTGATATAAAAATTAAGTAATCAACAAGACAACTGTATAACCAAGATGTTATAATTGCAATATAATCAAAAGAGTAAGGC